>NW_006921600.1:5181012-5204942 GCF_000298275.1 Orycteropus afer afer
CCTTCCATATATAAACTTTTCCTTGACTTTTTACAATAATGAACTAATACTATATTTGTCCTTCTGAGATTGACTTATTTCACTCAGCATAGTGTCCTCCAAGTTCTTCCATATTATGTGGTGTTTTACAGATTCTACATTATATTTTAGTGTTGTGTAATATTCCATTCTGTGTATGTACTATAGTTTGGTTATCCATTCTTCTGTTGATGGCACATAGGTTGTTTCCATCTTTTTGCCATTGTAAATAGTTCTGCGATTAATATGGCTGTGCATATATCTGTTTTTGTCCTGGCTCTCCCTTCTTCAGGATGTATTACTAGTAATGGGATTGCTCCGTCAAATGGTATTTCTAATTTCAACTTTTTAAGGAATCACCATGCTGCTTTCCACAGTGGTTTTATCATTTTACAGTCCTACCAACAGTGTATGAGAGTTCCAAGCTCTCCACATCCTTGCCAGTAGTTGTTATTTTCTGTCTTGTTGAATTTTTCCATTAGTATTGGGGTGAGATGGTATCTCATTTTGATTTCATTTTGATTGGCATCTGTCTGATGGCTAATGATCATGAGCATTTCTTCATGTGTTTGCTGGCTGCCTGAATATCCTCTTTGGTGAAGTGTCTATTCATGTCTTCTGCCCATTTGTTAATTGGATTGTTAACCATTCTGTGGTTGAGGTGTTGGAGTTTTCTATAAAATTTAGAGATAAGTCCCTTGTCAGATATGTCATTGCTGGATATTTTTTTCCAATCTTTTTACTCTTTTTGAGAAGTCTTTTGAAGCACACAAAAATTTAATTTTTAGAAGGTCCCATTTATCTAGTTTATCTTCAGTCAAAGCTGCTTCTTATATACTGGAAGCAGACCACATCCCTAAAGCAGCTACTCAGCTGCTCTAGTAGATTTCACCATGGAATTGATTGCCAGTCTCACCATGGGAAATAACTGCATCCAGCTGCCCAGCCCTCAACCAGGCCCAGCCAAGTAGACAACAATCTTAACTACCACAACTTATCAGGTAGTTCTGTTAACTGTTCTTCCTGTGAGAGGTTTCCTAGTTGTTTAATTGGTCACTTGCTTGAGGTATCTTCTCCTGTTTCTTTGTTAGAATTGAACTTTTCTGATGTTTCCAAGAAATTATGGGTTATAGTTTTAATCTGTTGATTATGTGTTGGTTCATTCCACCCTGAATTTTTGTTTTGTTTGTTTTGATATATCTGTCCAGGTGGGCCAGTCATGCTTCTTTAGTTGCTAGTTTGATAGCACTGAGGTGCTCCCCACCTGTTTCTGGGTAGGTGAAGTAACTGGTGAAAATATGAGCACAGATTTGTTTGTCATGAGTAGGACCTGCAGGTGGGATGAGTAGGTGTTCTCCTCCATCTGCCATTGATTCAGTGGGGCAAGAGTTGTGGTACCTTCCTGTTGGGTGAGGTAGTAAGTAGTAAGAGGAACTGGGGGGGGGCGGTAAGCAGTGACAGAGGACCATCTGAAGCCACCAGTTTGGTGGGGGTGGGAAGAGGAGTCATCCATTGTCTCCAGAAAGGTGTGGCTGGGAAAGTGGAGAAGACTCTCTTGTCCCAATTTACTGGCATGGGCTGAGTACAGTCCTGGGTTGTACAGCTGATTATCCAGCTCCTGCCCAAATCAATCAAGTAAGGAGTCACCTGTTGTTGTTGTTGTTATGTGCCGTCGAGTCGGACCTGACTCATAGCGACCCCTCCTTGGGTTTCCGAGGCAGTATCACTACGGAAGTAGATTGCCCCATCTTCCTTCTGGGGAGTGGCTGGTGGATTTGAACCTCCAGCCTTCTGGTTAGCAGTCAAGTGCCTTAGCCACTATGCTACCAGAGCTCCCAAGGAGTCGCCTAGAGTCCAGTAACTCCAAATGCAACCTTATAGGCCTTGCCCTTTGCGTAGGCCCTCAACCCAAATGACTAGTGTTCACTAGTAGTCAGTTGTTTCAACCCCCTTCATTGGTTGGCTCCCTCCTTGCTCAGCAGGCCCCTGTGCCACAGGAAATCTTTGTTGATTCCCTGCACTTTCTTCTTCCAGATCCAATACATGTTCTGGTCATTCTCTCCAGATCTATCTATGCTGTGTCTGTCCCAGTGTGGATTCTGAGAAGCTAGTCTCTCCTCACCCATATATGGTGCCTTTTGTATCTCATAACCACCTCACTTCATCGAGCCCTGACTCCTGCTTTCTCCACAGACACTGTCCTTGGTCAGTCTCCCTTTCCAATTAATGCTCAAATTCTTTATCCGCTCATTTGATGCTCAGGATTCCAGGACCATTATCTGTATCTGTTTTTCTCAGTTTTTCTGAATCTCTATTGTAGAGGTATTGGACAGAGTGGACCAGGAAGCCATATTGTCTCCACCTGATACCAGGCAGTTTTGACTACTGCAACTGTTTTGAGATTGGGGGATGTGAGCCCTCCTACTTGGTCTTCTTCTTTAATGATATTTTGCTATTCGAGGTCTTGTTCCTTTCCATATAAAGTTAGTGAATGGTTTTTCCATTTCTTTAAAGAATGATGATGGAATCTGGATCAGGATTGCATTATATCTGTACATTGCTTTGGGTAGAATTGTCATTCTTACAATGTTAAGTCTTCCTATCCATGAGCATAATATATTATTCAATTTTTGTACGTCTCTTTTGGTTTATTGTAATAGTGTTTTGTATTTTTCTTTGTATAGGTCTTTTGTGTCTCTGGTTAGATTTATTCCTAAGTATTTCATGTTTTGGGTGGCTATTGCAAATGATAGGAGCTTTGGTGGTGTAGTGCCTGAGACATTTGACTGCTAACCAGAGGGCTGATAGTTCAAACCCATCAGCCACTCCTTGGAAGAAAGATTCAGCAATCTACTTCCATAGAGATACTGCCTCAGAAACCCAAGGAGGGGTCACTATGGCATTTCTTTCCTGATTTCCTTTTCAGAGTTCTCTTTGTTAGTGTAGAAGAATCCAGTTGTGATTTTTTGTATGCTGATATTGTACCTTACCACTTTGCAGAATCCTCTCATAAGTTCCAGTAGTTTTCTTTTGAGTTTCTAGTATTTCCTATGTATGTTATTTTATCATCTGTAAAGAGAGATAGTTTACTTCTTCTTTGCCAATTTGAACACCTTTTTGTTCCCTTTCTTGTCTTATTGCTCTGGCTAGGACTTTTGATACAATATTGAGTAAGAGTGGTGATAAAGGGTATTCATGTCTGGTTCCATTCACATGGGGAATGTTTCCAGTCTCTCTCCATTGAGGATAATGTTGGCCATTGGTTTTCTGTATATGCCCTTAATTATGTTGAGGAATTTCTCTTCTGTTCCTATTTTAGTGAATATTTTTATCAAGAATGATGTTGGATTTTGTCAGATGCCATTTCTGCATTGATTGATATGATCATGTAGTTCTTTTCCTTTGTTTTATTCATGTGGTGAATTATGTTGATTGTTTTGTAATGCTGAACTATCCTTGCATACCCCATATGAATCCCACTTAGTTATAATGTACTATTTTTTTTTTTTTGATATGTTATTGGATTCCATTAAATGATATTTTGTTGAGAATTTTTCTATCAATGTTCATGAGGGATATCGGTCTATAATTTTTTTTTTTTTTTTTTTCGTGCTGTCTTTCCTGATTTTGGTATCAGGGTTATGCTCACTTCATGTAATGAGTTCAGTAATATTCTATGTTCTGGAGTAGTTTCAGTAGTATTTGTATCAGCTGTTCTCTGACTATTTGACAGAATTGACCAGTAAAGTGATCTGGGCCAGGACCTTTTTTGGTAATATTTTTATGACCTGTTCAATTGCTTCTTTTGTAATGATTCTTTCAAGTTTTTCTACCTCAGATTGTGTTAGTTTGGTGGATAGTGTGTTTCTAGAAATTTGTCCATTTCCTCTAGGTTTTCAATTGTGTTGGAGTATAGTTCTTGGTAGTATTCTGCTATTATCCTTTTTTTATTTTGGTAGGTTCTATTGTGACATAGCCTATTTCATTTTCTTATTCATGGTATTTGCATCTTCTCTTTCTTCTCCTGTGTTAAATTTGCCAATGAATTGTCAATTTTATTAATCCTTTCAGAAAACAAACTTCTAGTCTTGTTGAGGGAGCTCTGGTAGTGTAGTGCGTAAGGCACTTGACTACTAACCAGAAGGCTGGCAGTTCAAACCCACCAGCCACTCCTTGGAAGGAAGGTTGGGCAATCTACTTCCATAATGATTCTGCCTCGGAAACCCAAGGAAGGGTCTCTATGAGTCAGGTCTGACTCAACAGCACATAACAACAACAACAACAGCAATCTTATTGATTCTTTCAGTTGTTTATCTGTTTTCTGTTTTCATTTATTTCTGCTTCAATCTTTAGTATTTTCTCTCTTGTAGTGACTATAGGGATTTTTTACTGCTGTTTTACCTAATTGTTGAGCATGTTGCATTAAGGTGTTAATTCTTAGTTCTTTTTTTTTCAATGTGTGTGTTTATTTCTATAAATTTTCTTCTGAACACTGCTTTTTCTGTGTCTCAAAGATTTTGGTATATGTTTTCATTCTCAATTGATTCAAGGAATTTTTTTTTTTTTTTTTTTTAATTCTTCTAGTTTTTAAGGCTGCAGCCCGAGGTAGGTCAGCCTGGGGCTCGAGGGCTGCTTTTCATTCAGAGGTAGCTCTACTTTAAGATCTGGGCCCAAGGTAGGCAAATGCTCAGGAGCTGCTTTACACTTGGGAGTGGCTCTATTTTAAGGCTGAGGTCCAAGGTAGGCAGGTGCAGGGCTCAAGAGCTGCTTTTCACTTGGGTGTGGCTCTATTTTAAGGTCAGGGCCCAAGGTAGAAAGGCACAGAGGGGTTAGGAACAACTAAGGGAGAAGAAGTTGTCTGTCAGTTTGTCATCTTGTGGTGGCTTATGGTTCCTGTGAGGCTGGAGACTATGCCACCAGTGTTGCAAAATGCCAGCAGGGTTACCCATGGTGGACAGATTTCAGCAGAACTTACAGGCTAAGACAGACTCAGAAGAAGGAAGAGGCTATCCACTTCTAAAACAATTGACCAGTAAAACACTGATGTATTACTGGAAAATGTTATGAATAGCCCTGAAACATTGTCCAACATAGTGCCAGAAGATGAGCCCATCATGTCAGAAGGCACTTCAAATTTGCCTGCAGAAGAGCTGACTCCTCAGAATACAGATGACCTTAATGATACAGATAGAGTAAAGCTTTTGGGACCTCCACTGGCTGATGTGGCATGACTCAAAATGAGTAGAAACAGATGCAAATATTCATTAATAACTGGAACATGGAATGCACAAAGTATGAATCTAGGAAAATTGGAAGTTGTCAGAAATGAAATGGAATGCATAAAGATCGATATTCTAGGCATGAAAACCAAACTGACAGCCGTCGAGTCAGATCAGACTCATAGCGACCCCTCCTTGGGTTTCTGAGGTGGTATCACTATGGAAGTAGATTGCCCCATCTTCCTTCTGAGGAGTGGCTGGCTGGTTTCAACCAGCCTTCTGGTTAGCAGTCAAATGCCTTAGGTACTAGGCCACCAGAGCTCCCATCTTAGGCATTAGTGAACTGAAATGCACTGGTTTTGGCCATTTTGAATCAGACAACCATATGACCTACTATGCCAGGAATGACAAAGAGGAGTGGTGTGGCACTCATTGTCACAAAGACTGTTTCAAGGTCTATCCTGAATAACAAAACAGTCAGTGATACGATAATATCCATACCCCTACAACGAAGACTGGTTAATACTACTATTATTCAAATCTATGCACCAATCTATAAAGCCAAAGATGAGGAAATTGAAGATTTCTACTAACTTCTGCAGTCTAAAATTGGCCACACATATAATCAAAATGTGTTAATTGTAACTGGTGACTGGAAAAGTTAGTAACAAAGACAAGTTACTAGTAGTTGGAAAATACGCCTTGGTGATAGAAATACTGCTGGAGATCGCATGATAGAATTCAGCAAGACCAACAACTTCTTCATTACAAATACCTTTTTTCAACAACATAACCTGCAGCTATAAATGTGGCGTTCACCAGATGGAATACATAGGGATCAGATTGACTACATCTGTGGCAAGAGATGATGGAGAAGTTCAATATTTTCGGCCAAAACAAGGCCAGGAGCTGATTGTGGAATAGACCATCAACTGTTCATATGAACATTCAAACTGAAGTTGAAGACAATTGAAACAAGTCCACAAGAGCCAAAATATGACCTTGATGATATCCCTCCTGAATTTAGAGAGCATTTAAAGAATAGATTTGATGCACTGAACACCAATGACCAGAGGAATTCTGGGATGATATCAAGAACATCATCCATGAAGAAAGCAAAAGAGGTGACTAAAAAAGACAGGAGAGGAAGAAAAGTCCAAAATGGATGTTGGAAGAGACTCTGAAACTTGCCCTTGAGCAGAGAATAGCTAAAGCAAATGAAAGAAAAGACAAGATAAAAGACATGAACAGAAGATTTCAAAGAGCAGCTCAAGAAGACAAAGCCAATTACTATAATGAAATATGCAAACACCTGGAGTTAGAAACCAAAAGGGAAGAACATGCTCAGCAATTCTCAAGCTGAAAGAATTGAGGAAAAAAAAAAATAATCCTCAAGTCACAGTATTGAAACATTCTATCATATCAAATATTGCATGATGCAGGAAACATCAAAAGAAGATGGAAGGAATACACAGAGTCACTGTACCAAAAAGAATTGATCAGTGTTCATCCGTTTCAGGAGGTGGTATGTGACCAAGAACCAATGGTACTGAAGGAAGAAGTTGAAGCTGCACTGAAGGAATTGGTGAAGAACAGGGCTCCAGGAATTGATGGAATACTCATTGAGATGTTTCAACAAACAGATGCCCCACTGGAGGTACTCATTCGGTTATGCCAAGAGATTTGGAAGATAGCTGCCTGGACAACTGACTGGAAGAGATCCATATTTGTATTCATTCCAAAGAAAGGTGATCCCACAGAATGTGGAAATTATAGAACAATATCACTGATATCACAAGCGAGTAAAATCTTACTGAAGATAATTTAAAAACAGTTGCAGCAGTATATTGACAGAGAACTTCCAGAAATGCAAGCTGGATTCAAAGAGGACATTCAAAGAGGATGAGGGATATCATAGCTGCTGTCAGATGGATCTTGACTCAAAGCAAAGAATACCAGGAAAATGTTTACTTCTGTTTTATTGACTATGAAAAGGCATTTGATTGTGTGAATCATGACAAATTGTGGATAACATTGAGAAGAATTGGAATTCCAGAACACTTAATTATACTCATGAGGAACCTGTACATCGACCAGGAGTCTGTTGTTCAAATAGAACAAGGGGACACTGCATGGTTTAAAAGCAAGAAGGAGGGAGTATGTCAGGGTTCTATCCTTTCATCATACTTATTCAATCTCTATCCTGAGCAAATAATCTGAGAAGCTGGAGTATATGAAGAAGAACATGGCATCAGAATTGGAGGAAGAATCATTAATAACCTGCAATACACTAAGGACACAACTTTGCTGCTGAAACTGAAGATGACTTGAAGCACTTACTGATGAAGGCTGAAGAATACAGTCTGCAGTATGGACTACATCTCAATATAAAGAAAACAAAAATCCTCACAACTGGATCAATAAGCAGCATCACAATAAATGGAGAAAAACTTGAACTTGTCAAAGACTTCATATTTCTTGGTCTACAATCACTACCAATGGAAGCAGCAGTCAGGACATCAAACGACGTATTGCATTGAGCAAATCTGCTGCAAAAGACCTCTTTCAAGTGCCGTAGAGCAAAGATGACTCCTTGAAGATTAAGGTGTGCATAATCCAAGCCATGGTATTTTCAGTAGCCTCATATGCATGTGAGCGCTGGATAATGAATAAGGAAGACCAAAGAAGAGTGGAAGCTTTTGAGTTCTGGTGTTGGAGAAGAATGCTAAGAGGACCAAGGTCTACTAAAAGGACTAACAAATCAGTCCTGGGAGTAGTGCAGCCAGAATGTTCCTTGGAAGTGAGAATGGCCAGACTTCGTCTCACCTTCTTTGGGCATGTTGTCAGAAGGAACCATTCCCTGGAGGAAGATATCATGTGTGGTAAAGTGGAGGGTCAACCAAGAAGGGGAAGGCCATCAATGAGATGGATTGACACAGTGGCTACAAGGATGGGCTCAGGTATAGCAAGGATCATGAGACTGGCACAGGACAAGGGCAGTGTTTCATTCTGTTGTGCATAGGGTCACTATGAGTCAGAGACGACTCGATGGCACCTAACAACAACAGTACCCAGTAGTTTTTAAGCAGGCTGCTATTTATTTATTTATTTATGTTGGTGTGTGGGGGGGTCTCCTTGATCTTCCTGTTGTTGATTTCTAATTTTATAGCATTGTGATCTAGGGAGATGTTTTTTAGTATTTTGATATTTTTAAATATATTGAAGCTTGGTTTGTGATCTAATATATGGTCTATTTTGGAGAAAGTCCCATGTGTGCTGGAAAAGAATATATATTGTGCTATTGTTTGGTGGAGGGTTCTGTTTACATCTATGAGGTCTAGTTGGTTGATTGTGTTGTTTAGATCATCTGTGTATTTGTTAAGTTACTTTCTACTTGCTCTATCCTTCATCAAAGGTGGTGTATAAAAGTCTTCTATTATTATTGTGGAGATGTCTAGTTTTCTTGGGGAGATGGGACACACCCCCAGAGGCAGGAAATGGAGAGAGTGCTAGGGATGACAAAAGTGGCAGGATCCAGTAGCTAAACCAAATGGCAGAAATGACCAGATAAAAGACATGAACAGAAGATTTCAAAGAGCAGCTCGAGGAGACAAAGCCAATTAATATAATGAAATGTGCAAAGACCTGGAGTTAGAAAACCAAAAGGGAAGAACATACTCAGTATTTCTCAAGCTGAAATAACTGAGGAAAAAAAATAATCATGCCTCGAGTTGAAAGATTCTATGGGCAAATTATTGAATGATGCAGGAAGCATCAAAAGAAGATGGAAAAGAATACAATGTCACTGTATCAAAAAGAACTGGTCGATGTTCATCTATTTCAGGAGACGGCCTATGATCAAGAACCAATGGTATTGAAGGAAAAAGTTGAAGCTGCAATGAAGGAATTGATGAAGAACAGGGCTCCAGGAATTGATGGAATACCCACTGAGATGTTTCAACAAATGGATGCCCCACTGGAGGCACTCACTCAGTTATGCCAAGAGATTTGGAAGATAACTACCTGGACAACTGGCTGGAAGAGATCCATATTTCTACTCATTCCAAAGAAAGGTGATCCCACAGAATGTGGAAATTATAGAACAATATCATTGATATAACATGTGAGTAAAATCTTACTGAAGATAATTCAAAAGCCGTTGAAGCAGTATATTGACAAAGAACTTCCAGAAATGCAAGCTGGATTCAGAAGAGGACATGGAATGGGGGATACCATTGCTGATGTCAGATGGATCTTGGCTCAAAGCAAAGAATACCAGAAAAATGTTTACTTGTGTCTCATTGACTATGAAAAAGCATTTGTTTGTGTGGATTATAACAAATTGTGGATATCATTGAGAAGAATTGGCGTTCCTGAACTCTTAATTATACTCATGAGGAACCTGTACATAGACAAGGAGGCTGTTTTTCGAACAGAATAAGGGTCTCTGTATGGTTGAAAATCAAGAAGGGAGTGTGTCAGGGTTGTATCCTTTCACCATACTCCGAGAAGCTGAACTATATGAAGAAGAACGTGGTGTTAGGATTGGAGGAAGGGTCATTACCAACCAGAGATACACTGACAACACAACTGTGCTTGCTGGAAGTGAGTATGACTTGAAGCACTTACTAATGAAGGTTGACTAAAGTCTGCAGTATGGATTACATCTCAATATAAATAAAATAAAAATCCTCACAACTGGACCAATAAGCAGCATCACAATAAATAAAGAAAAGATTGAAGTTGTCAAAGACTTCACATTGCTTACTTCTATGATCGATGCCAATGGAAGTAGCAGTTCAGAACATCAGATAATGTAAGCACTGGGCAAATCGGCTGCAAAGGGCCTCTTTCAAGTGTTGAAGAGCAAAGATGTCTCTGAGGACTAAGGTGCACCTGACACAAGCTATGGTATTTTTAGTCTCCTCATATGCATGTGAGAGCTGCTGAACAATGAATAAACAAGACCAGAGAACAGTCAGTGCTTTTGAGTTGTGGTGCTGGCGAAGAATGCTGAAAGTACCATGGACTGCTAAAAGAACTAACAAATCTGTCCTAAAGGAAGTGCAGCCGGAATGCTCCTTGAAAGCGAGAATGACCAGACTTCATCTTATATACTTTGGTCATGTTGTCAGAAATCACCGTTCACTGGGAAGGATGTCATGCTTGGTAAGGTGGAGGGTCAAGGAAAGAGGTGAAGGCCCTCAATGAGACGGATTGACACTATGGCAGTGGGCTCAAGTATAGCAAGGATATGGAGCTGGCGCAGGACTGGGCAGTGTTTCGTTCTGCTGTGCATAAAGTCTCTGTGAATCGGAGACAACTTGACCGCAACTAACAACAACAACTTGTTCTCTTTTCAATTCTGTTCAAGTTTGATTTATGTATTTTGAGGCTTTCATTGGATGCATAGATATTTATTATGGTCATGTCATCTTGTTTAATTGACTCTTTAATCATTATATGCTGTCCTTCCTTGTCTCTTATGCTGGTTTTTGCCTTAAAGTCTATTTTACCAGAAATTAATGTTGCCATTCCTGCTGTTTTCCAATTTCCATTTGCTTGATATATGTTTTTCATCCTTTAATTTTTATATTTTTGTCTATGTGTCTAAGGTTTGTCACTTGTAGACAGCATATTGATGCATCATGTTTTCTGTTTTTGACAGGATTAGGAATAATTCTATTGTTGTCTTTATTTTTGGAAGTTTAGTTATAACACCATTTGTGTTCTTTCTACCCATCTATCAGTATACAAATGGAAAAAATAATACAGTTTTTGTCATTGGAAAAGCTCCAGGTTAGGCAGGATGGTATCAGGTATGCTCTAGTGGTGACATGTATACTAAAAGGAACATTTACTAAGGAGATGTCTCAAGCTTCTTTCATTTTTAAACTCTGTGATCTGAAGCATACCTTCTAATTATATGAATGTGGTGTGCCATACTGGAAGTCCAGAAGTCACTTTTGGCCACCTTTGTCACTTTGTCTTTTTTTTTTTTTTTTTAACTTTTTATTGTGATTTGGGTTAAATTTTACAAAACAGATTAATTTTACATTCAAAAGTTCGTATATATATTTTGTTTTGTGATATTAGTTACATTCCTCATAGTGTAACATCTCACCTCCCACTTCCTCCTTGTAGTTACCTTTTCCCTGTGCCCTTCTTGCCTAAGCATTTCTGACTCTCCCTGTGCAGATTCTGCCCTTCTGATCTCCCATGGTTGATTGTTATGAAGAGTGCATCTCCCTGGTGTAGGTGTTTAGCTCATAGGCCTGTCTATTTGGCTGAGAGTTAAGCCACAGGAATAAAATCAATTCCAGGCCAAAAGGGTGACTTGGGACCATTATCTCAGAGGTCTCACCAGTCTCTTTCAGACCATTTAGCCTCGTATTTTTTTTTTAATTATTATTTTTCAGTTTCACTCCATATTTTTCTTGCACTCTATATAGGATCTCCAATTTGTATTCCTCTCTGAGTGATTGGCAATGGTATCCAGGCACCATCTAGTTCTGGTTTCTGGGTCATATAGTTTGAGGTTCTCATGGTCCACTAGTCCTTTGGACTAACTGTTTCCATGAGTCTTTAATTTTCTTCACTGTTTTCTGGATGAGGAGAGACCAATAGTTCCACTTAGATGGCCACTTACAAGCTTTTAAGACCCCAGTTGCTACCCACCAAAGATGTAAAGCAATATTTTTGTATACTGTGGTGTGCCAATTGAGCTTGATGTCCCCCACAACCATGGTCCCCAGCCCACAGACCCAGCAACCAACTCCCTAAAGGTGCTTATTTGTGGCTAAGAAGTTATCCTAACTTTTCCTCTTGTGTTAAACTGCATATGGACATTTTTATAGCACATACAAATACATATGTAGGAATGTTATCTGCCAAACCTATATATGGTTGTGAACATACTCCTGTTTGCCTATCCATACCTGTCTACTTGTATATCCACCTGTAGATTAGTGTTTGGTGTTACTGATAATGCAGTATTGTGTATGCAAAGGTGTTTTTATTGTCTGTACCTCTTGTGCACATCTCCGTGTCTTCCTTTTCCTTAGTGATATTGTGCTGGTCACATGCTTCTGTTATATTGCCTTTCTCTTCATACATGTTAAATATGTCTCTTAATTATCCATCTATTTTTCCTCTCTTCCCCAATGAATCACCTCATAATGTGGATGAATTTGGAGAACATTATGCTAAGTGAAATAAGACAATCACAAAAGGATAAATATTGTATGAGTACATTATTCTAAAAAGTCAAGAAAAGGTTTACATAGGGAAGGAAATTTTCACTGTTGATCACCAGGGATGGGAGGGGAGGGGAAGAGTCATGTTTTCTTATCCATTCTGCTCCTCTCTGTCTCTTGACTGGTGCATTTAATCCATTTACATTCGGTGTAATTATAGATAGATATGAATTTACTCTGCCATTTTGCTTTTTTTTTTTCCTTCTCTGTTGATGGCTTTGTTCATTATATTTTTCTGTGCTGAATTCATTTTGTTTATGGATTTTCTTGTCATGTCCTTTGTTTGAAATTATTTTTGTGTTTATTGAGAGTTTATTAATTTCTTCTTTTCTTATTTTGGAGAGAAGATTTATTAATTTTCTTGGAGGTTAATCTGTAATTTATCATTATCTTCTCAAGTTTAAATCAGCCCATTCTATCTAGATATTGTCTTGACTTCATTTCCATTTAGAAGTTCTGAAACAGTATCATTTATTCCCTCTTTGTAGTTATCATTATTTGCAAATTGACATTTCTAGTTCTCTATTGTCAGTCTTATAGGTTTACTTTATTTTTGATACTTCTATTTCTATGCTGAGAGCTCTGGTGATGTAGTGCCTAAGGCATTTGACTGCTAACTCAGAAGGCTGGCAATTCAAACCCACTAGCCACTCCTTGGAAGGAAGGTTGGGCAATCTACTTCCATAGTGATACTGCGTTGGAAACCCAAAGAGAGGTCACTATGAGTTGGATCTGACTCCATGGTTGTGTATTGCTGATTTCCAGGTGATGTTGTCATATGTCTTAATGTCCCACTCTTGTCTGCTGTTGGTTTTGAAGGAGTCCTTTTAGCATTTCTTGTAAGGTTGGTTTGGTTTTTGCAAATTCCCTTAATTTCTATTTATCTTGGAATGTCTTAATTTCACCATCATATTTGAGAGACTGTTTTGCTGGATCTATAATCCTTGAGGACTAAGGTGCGCCTGACATAAGCCATGATATTTCCAATTGGCTCGTATGCATGTGAGAGCTGGACAATGAATAAGGAAGACCAAAGAAGAATTGATGCTTTTGAGTTGTGGTGCTGGCGAAGAATGCTGAAAGTACCATGGACTGCTAAAAGAACTAACAGATCTGTCCTGGAGGAAGTGCAGCCAGAATGCTCCTTGGAAGCAAGAATGGCCAGACTTCATCTCACCTATTTTGGTCATGTTGTAAGAAGGGACCATTCCCTGGAGAAGGATGTCATGCTTGGTAGGGTGGAGGGTCAACGAGAGAGGGGGAGGCCTTCAACGAGATGGAGTGACATGGTGGCTGCAATGATGGGCTCAAGTATAACAGGGATTGTGGGGCTGGCGCAGGATTGGGCAGTGTTTCATTCTGCTGTGCATGGGGTCACTATGAGTTGGAAACGACTCAACGGCACTTAACAACAACATCAAAATTCTTATTTGGCTTTTTTTTCTCTCAGAATTTTGTACTTGCCATCTCATTGCCCTCTTCACTGTATGGTTTCTGCCATGAAATCAGAGCTTATTCTTATTGATTTTCCTTTGTAGGTGACTTTTCATTTTTCCCAAACTACTTTCAGGATTCTTTCTATGTTTTTGTTTTTAGAAAGTTTGATTATGCTATGTCTTGGTGATTTTCTTTTAGGGTCCATGTTATTGGAGTTCTTGAATGAATATCTCCTGGTCTCCTGGTCTTTCATGGTATTAGGGAAGTTTTCTTCCAACATATCTCAGACAACTTTCTCAGTGCTTTTTTTGTCTCTTCCTGTTCTGTAATTCCAATCACATGTAAGTGATTCCTCTTGATGGTGTCCTACATGATTCTTACACTTTCTTCATTTTTTCCGTTCTTTTATTCTAGTTTTTCTTCTAACAAATAAGTTTTGAGAGATTTGTCTTCAATCTTGCCAATTCTGTTATTCATTGATTCAGTTCTACACCTTTCTCCTGCCAATGCATTATCTATATGTGAAATTTTAGTATTAATCTTCTGATTTCTATTTGCTGTTGTTGTATGATTAGTAATTTCTATTTGTTTTGTGAATTTGTTCTTGTATTTTAAAAATAAAAATAAAAATAAATCTTCTAGAATTTTGTTTCTATTTTCCTTGATTTTGCCTGTGGTTTCCTAGAATTTTCTCTCAATCCATTGAAGGTACCTAATTATAATTTTGAATTCCTTACCAGCATTCACTAGCATTTCATCTGGATTTTATAGCCCTGTATTTTGGTCACTTGTTTCAAGCATTTTGTCCTGTTTGTGTATGTCTGTGTATGTGTGATTTGGAGTTGTATGTTGTCTCCTATACACTATAGTGTTTTTGTATTAATTTTTTTATTGTATGTTGGTTTGCTTCACCCTGATTTTTTTGTTTTGCTCTGTTTTAATACCTCTAGGCAACAGATGGGTGTATTACTCTGGTCACTAGTTTGGCAGCACTGGGGCACTCACCTGTCTTTGGGTGAATTTGGTAGGAGATGGGAGTTTGGGGCATGAGTTTCTGATCACAGATTGTGCAGCTGAGGGCAAAGTGATTGGGTGTTGGCCTCTGTCTCTCTTAGTGCTGGAGAAGGTGGTGTCACTTGTGCAGTGAGTGGAGCAGCAGGTGTGGGTGAATATGGCTGAGTATGGTCACTAGCTGCCAACTGCTGAGGAAAGATAGAAAGAAAATAAATGGGAGTAGGGAAGAGGAAAATACATAAAAGAAAAAAAACTGGGGTGAAGCTCCAGCAAGATGGCAGAATAGGCAAACAAGCTACACGGACCCTCTGCAACAAAGCAATAAGAAAAATCAATTGAAACCAGTACAGAAGGTGATCCTGGAACCCTGAGCTTTCAAGGGAAGGATAAAGAATCAGATTAAATACCAACTAGTACAAGAACCTGAATGAAACAATGAGTGAGGAGACTACCGGAGTAGTGGACTGCCAGCTGTCCTGGGGTCACAGCCATTTTGAATATTTCCTGATAGAAACCTGAGAATTGGCTCCATTCACCAAGGACTACAAGGGCAAGGACTGCATTCCTGCCTGAGAAGCAGAAAGGAAAACAGTGGGGAAGGAGACAAAGGGACCTGTGGACTGCCAGCAGTTGTCCTGATGGCACAGCCATTTTGAATGTTTGTGGGCAGCAGGCACAACAATTGTGGATGTATGTGGATGGTGTTCTTAACTGAAGAGTGACATAGACTGGGTTCCACTTGCCGGGGACAGCAGGAATGACTGTACTGGAGGCTGACAACTGGAAAGTTGCGATATTCTGCTTGTTGCTCTTATACCCTGCACATTCTTGGTGAACAGGGGTGTGGCCATGCCCCACCTCCACTCACTTCCTTGACCAGCAAGAATTCCATCCCAATCTGTGCGCTGACAAAACCCGCCTTGCATGCACAATTTTGTTTCTGTTTTTAAATTATTCTTTTTTATTGTCTTCCTTTTTTCTCCCCCCCCCCTTTCCTATCCCTGGTTATTGTTTTTGTTTATTTTTCACTTCTTTTATCCCAGTTTCCTTCTTTTTTCTTTCTTTTGGTTTTTCCCATCTCTTGTTTTTGCTTTTGCAGTTTTCCCATTTTTCTTTACTACTCTTTTTCTCCTGCTCTTTTCTCTCATTCCTCCCTCCCCAGATATTGTGGACTTTTTTCCTCTCTTTTTCACTTTGTATTTCTATTATCCTTCTTTAAAATATTTTGAAAATTTTTCTTCTCATTAATTGCTTTTTTTTCCCCTGTGATTGTTTCTGTTTGTTTTAGTGGTCTGATTTTTCTTTTTCTCTTGTTTTTGTTTTTTCTTCTAAATGAGTGGGAAACAGCAACCATTCCCACACAACCCAACTATAGCTGCACCTCCTGTGGCCCAACCCACTGAGTGAGGGCCACCACTGGCTTTTTCACCTACTAATTAATGATAGACAGTGGCTAATACCAGCTCAACTTACCCTCAACTGCTCTTTACAAACAGCTAAAAAAGATCAGTGCTCACACTCTCATTCTCTATCACACTCACCAGGAGACAGGTGGTAAGTGCCAAACTGCTAATAACTAGTGAATACAGAAGCACAGTATCTTGTTACACAGATATATCAAAACAAAACAAAGGGGAAAAAAATTTTGGGTGAATCACACTAACATGTTGTTGTTGTTGTTATGTGCCGTTGAGTCAAACCTGACTCATAGAGACCCCTCCTTGGGTTTCCGAGGCAGTATCACTACGGAAGTAGGATTGCCCAACCTTCCTTCCGAGGAGTGGCTGGTGGGTTTGAACCGCCAGCCGTCTGGTTAGCAGGCAAGTGTCTTAGCCACTATGCTACCAGAGCTCACATACAAGCACAAATTAAACATAAATGCAATACCACAATATTTGGAGATGACAGATCATCACAGTCCACACACACACACACACACACACACACACAAAGATAAAATAGTAAAAACAAGGATCCAGGATACAAACCCAGAAAACTTCCCTGCATAAGAAGCAGCATTGGAAGTGCATGATAAGGAATTAAAAAATATATATATTTGGGTGCCTTCAATGAATTAAGAGACAGATCAAGAAAAATACTGACAAGATCAAGGAAAACACTGACAAAATTAAGGAAAACAGACAAAACTATAGAACAATTTAGGAAACAATACAAGAAGGAAAAAATGACAAACAAAAAATTAAAAGTGGTACAAAAACAGCAAATAGAAATCCAAAAGATTAATACTAAGATTTCAGAAATAGATAACACATCAAATGGGCAAAAGAATAGAATTGAATCAGTGGAAGACAGAATTGATGAGATTGAAGATCAATACCTCAATACTACTTTGTTAAGGGATCAATCAGACAAAAGATGAAAACAAAATAAAGAAAGTCTATGATTCATATGGGGTACCATCAAAAGGAATAACCTACATGTGATCAGAATTCCAGAGCAGGAAGAGACAGATAAAGCCACAGAAAAATTGTTGAAGATTTGTTGGAAGAGAATTTCCATAATATGATGAAAGGTGAGAATATATCCATTCAAGAAGTTCAGTGAACCCCAAACAGGATAGACCCCAAAAGAAAATCACCAAGACATCTCATCATCAAACTCACCAACACCAAAGAAAAAAAAAAAGAATCCTGAAAGCAGCATGAGAAAAATGAAAAGTTACCAACAAAGGACAACCAAAAAGACTAAGCTCTGATTTCTCAGCAGAAACCATGGAAGTAAGAAGGGAATGAATGGAATGATAGATATAAACCTCTGAAAGAAAAAAAAGAAAGTTCCAACCAAGAATTATATACCCAGCAAAATTGTCTATCAGATATGAGGGTGAAACTAAGAGATTTCTAGATAAACAAAAATTAAGGGAATTTGTCAAAACCACACCAACCTTACAAAAGATGTTAAAGGAAGTCCTTTGGACAGACAAGCAACAACAGCAAACAATGATTGATGGTTAACACACATGACAGCTATGTTAAGTTTGTGTGTCAAGTTGGCTGGGCTGCTGGATGTGGTTATTCCCCCCTGGTGAATTGGTAATTAACTCCATGGTGCAATCTACTGGAGTAGCTGAGTGACTGCTTTAAGATGTGGTCTGCTTTAGGATGTGGTCTGTTTTCTGTATATAAGAAGCAACTTTGAAGAAGTTATTGAGCTTTATGGCACACTTGAATCCTTCATGTAGCTGAGTCATTGTTCAGTAGCCTGCCATGTTGCCCTGCTAATTTGGGGACTTTTAATGGACTTGAATTAATGGCCTGTCATGTGGTTTGGTAATATTGGGACTCTGCCTTTTCACTTGTCAACCTTTGATTTGTCAGCCCCTGCATCTAGCAGCTGCCTGAGTGAAGAGATGCTTCTAGCTTCAGTGGGCCAGAAGCAAAAGACAGAGCTGAAGCCCAAGGTCAAGGGGCTTTCACCCAGCTCCTACAGCCTGGCACCTGAAACTCGGACTTCTAACCTCCAAAGTTGTAAGATAATAAACTCCTGTTTGTTAAAGCCATCCCATTTGTGGTATTTCTGTTGGAACAGCACTAGGTAACCAAAACAATGACTTAACCCAGAAACCAACCCAGTTATAGAAGTATCCAAAGTAAAATAAGTTTACAAGACTGTGAACAGGGGAAAAGAGACATCAATTGGTAAATGAGGACAGCTGTAAACCAAAAAGTGGGGAAAAAAAATAGAGTAGTTACAGAACTTCTAAATGGTGAGTAAGTCAAAGCAATTGTAAGATAGAACCAACTGTTTTAAACTTAGGAAGAAAGTAATAAATCATAGGATAACCTAAAAGAAAAATAATAAACCTTTGCATCAAAATAAAAGAGTACAAGCACAAATATTTGGCAAATGCAAAAAAAAAATGGCAATAAAGGAGATGATAACACAATTAATGAGCAAAATGAACTTAACATAGAAAATCATAAATAGCAAAGAAATCAGCAACACCACAAAAATATCACATAATAAAATGATATCAATAAATTCATACTTGTCAATAATTACAGTGAAAGTAAATGGATTAAATGCATCCCTCAAAAATGGAGAGTTGCAGACAGCATAAGAAAACATGACCCATCAGTATGATGCCAACAAGAGACTCACCTTAGACATAAAGACAAAAATAGACTAAAAATCAAAGGTTGAAAAAGATATTTCAGGCAAAAAAGGGCAGGAGTAGCAATATTAATTTCTGATAAAGTAAACTTTAGGACAAAAATAACTATAAGAGACAAGGAAGGACATTGCATAATGAATAAAGGATCAATTGAATAAGAGAACGTAACCATAATAAATATCTATGTACCCAATGAAAGAGCCCCAAAGTACATGAATCAGACTTTAACAGAATTGAAAAGACAAATAGATGAATACTGTTGTTATGTTGTTATACTGTTGTTGCTGTTGTTATGTGCCGTCTAGTCGAACCTGACTCATAACGACCCCTCCTTGGGTTTCCGAGGCATTATCACTATGGAAGTAGATTGCCCCATTAGTAATACTAGGAGACTTTAATACAACACTTTTAATAAAAGAAAGAACAACTGGAAAGAAACTCAGCAAAAATATAGAAAAACTAAACAACAGCATCAATTAACTGGACCTTGTAGACATCTACAGAGCACTTCACCCTACAACAGCACAACATAAATTATTTTCCAGCACAAAGGAAACATACTTCAGGATACACTACATGTTAAGACACAAAGCAAGCCTCAATCAATTTAAAAATATTGAAATACTTCAAAGCATCTTCTCAGATCACAATGCTATAAAATTAGAAATCAACACTGGGAAGATGAATGGGAAAAGAGAAACTTCATGGAAACTAAATAACACCCTCCTCAAAAATAGCTGGGCATTAGAAGAAATAAAAAATGAAATGAAAAAATTCCTTGGATCAAATGAGAATGAAAATATAACATACCAAAATCTTTGGCACACAGCAAAAGCAGTAATCAGAGGGCAGTTTATAACAATAGTTGTACATATCAAAAAAGAAGAGTGAGACAAAATCAACACTTTAACCCAATATCTCCAACAATCAGAAAAAGAGCAGCAAAAAATGCCTACAGTCACTAGAAGAAAAAAAATAGTAAAGATTCAAGCAGAAATAAATGAAACCAAAAATAGAAAGACTATAGAAAAAAATCAACAAGACTAGAAGTTTGTTCTTTGAAAAGATGAATAAAATTGACAAACCACTGACAAACTTAAAAAAAAAAGAACAAGAAAGAGAAGATGCAAATATATGGATAAGGAATGAAAGGGGTGATATCACAACAGAACCAACAGACATAAAAAAAGAATAATATTAGGATACAATGAAGAACTGTCCTCCAACAAATCTGAAAACCTAGAAGAAATGGACAAATTTCTGGAAACACATTACTTACCTAAACTAATAGATTGAGGTAGAAAATTTGAACAGACCCAAACAAGATATTGAAAAGGTCATAAAAACTTAACAACAAAAGAAGTCCTGTCCCAGATGGTTTCACTGGAGAGTTCTACCAGTCATTCAGAGAAGAGCTGACACCAATTGTCCTCAAACTATTCCAGAACATAGAAGAGGAGGGAATCCTCCCAACTTCATTTTATGAAGCAAGCATAACTCTGATACCAAAACCAGGCAGTCAAACTACTGGAAAGGAAAACGACAGACCACAATCCCTCATGAATATAGATGCAAAATCTTCAACAAAATCCTAACCAATAAACTCCAACAACATATCAAAAAATAATACATCATGACCAAGTGGGATTCATACTGGGTATGCAAAGATGGTTCAACATTAGAAAAACAATCAATATAATCCATCACATAAGTAAAATAAAGGAAGGGAATCTCATGATCATATCAATAGATACATAAAAGATATTTGATAAAATCCAACATTCCTGACAAAAACTCAGAAAAAATTGCAATAGAAAGGAAATTTCTCGATATAATAAAGAGCATATATACAAAACCAACAGCCAACATTATTCTCAATGGGGAGAGACTGAAACCATTACCCCTGTGAACAGAAACTACACAAGGATGACCTCTATCTCCACTTCTATTCAACAGTGTATTGGCAGTCCTAGCCAGGGCAATAATGAAAGAAAGGGAAATAAAAGGTATCCAAGTTGATAAGGAAGAAGTAAAATTATCCCTCTGGGCAGATGATATGATCCTTGTGTTAGGCTAGGTTCTCTAGACAAGAAAATCCAGTAAAGCTTATGTATATATAGAGAGAGAGAAATTTATCTTAGTAAAATGTCTCACAGTTATAGAGACCAGCAAATCCCAAATTCCTGGATCAAACGTCAAGCTGGAAACTTTTCCAGATTCACACAGCCGCAGGGACTGAGGAGCTCAAAGCTGTCAGGCAGTATAACAACTGTTGACTTCAGTGGATGATGAATCCAAGATCACTGGGCAGAATGGTGGATTGCTCACTCACAGACATTGTAGGCAGAACAACAGGATCCAGATCCACAGAAGGTTCTCCCACAATGTCTATATATATATATATTGGAAGCAGGCCACAACCCCAGGGAAACTCCCTTTTCATGGATTGGCTGCTGAAGCATATACATCAGATCTCATCATGGGAATAACCACATCACAACTGCTTAAACCACTCAGAATCATGGCCCAGCCAAGCTGACACACAACCCCAACTATCACAACCTTATACATAGAAAACCCAAGAGACTTAGCAAGAAAATTACTGGAACTTACTGAAAAATTTAGCATAGTGGCAGGATACAAGATCAACATACAAAAATCAGTTGGATTCTTCTACACCAGCAAAGAGGTCTCTGAAGAGGAAAGAAGGAAACCAATACCATTTACAATGGCTGCAAAAAAAAGATGAGATACTTAGGAATAAATCTTACCAGGGCACAAAATATCTATACAAAGAAAACTATGAAGTACTACTTCAAGAAACTATAAGTGATCTACATAAATAGAGGAATATACTATACTCTTGGATAGAAAGATTAAACATTGTGAAAATGTCAGTACAACCCAAACAATCTATATTTAATACAATCCCAATCAATCAACATTCTTTAAAGACATGAAAAAACCAATCACTAATTTTATATGGAAAGGAAAGAAACCTTGAATAAGCAAAGCACTACTGAAAAAGAAGGACAAAGTAGGAGGTCTCATACTCCTAGACTTCAAAATGTACTATACAGCCACATAATCAAAACAGCCTGGTATTGGTACAATGACAGACATATAGACCAGTGAAACAGAATTGAGAACCCAGAAATAGATATGTCAACCTATGGTCAGCTAGTTTTTGACAATGGGCTGAAATCCATTCCATGAGGAAGTTGTTGTTGTTGTTGTTATGTGCCGTCGAGTCAGCCCTGACTCATAGCGACCCCTCCTTGGGTTTCCGAGGCAGTATCACTACGGAAGTAGGATTGCCCAACCTTCCTTCCGAGGAGTGGCTGGTGGGTTTGAACCACCAGCCTTCTGGTTAGCAGTCAAGTGCCTTAGCCACTATGCTACCAGAGCTCCTCCATGAGGAAGAGAGAGTCTCTTTCACAAATGGTGCTGGCAAAACTGTATATCCATTTGCAAAACAATGAAACAAGATCCATATCTCACATCATACACACAAACTAACTCGAGATGGATCAAAAGACTTAAATGTAAAACCTAAAACTATAAAGTTTATCAAAGATAAAATAGGGGCAAACTTAGGAGCCCTAATTTATGGCATAAATAGACTATCAAGTATAACCCAAAAATGTACAAACAGCAGAAGATAAATTAGATGATTGGGACCTTCTAAAAATTAAATTCTTATGTGCAAGAAAAGACTTTTTTCAAAAGATAACCTACAGAAAGGGAAAAAATATCCAGCAGTGAAATATCAGACAAAGAACTTATCTCTAAAGTTTATAGAAAACTCCATTGTCTCAACATCAAAAAGACAAATAATCCAGTTTAAAAATGGGCAGAAGACAGAAACAGACACTTCACCAAAGATATTTAGGCACCCAACAAACACATGAACAAATGTTTGCAATCATTAGCCACTAGAGAGATGCAAATCAAAATAACCATAAGATAGCATTTCACTGCAGCATTAATAGCAAAGTCAAGAAGATAAAAAATTACAAATGCTGGTGAGGATATAGAGAGATTGGGACTCCTATACATTGCTGTTGGGACTGTAGAATGATACAACCACTGTAGAAATCAGTATAGTGATTCCTTAAAAAGTTGGAAATAGAAATTCCATTTGATCTAGCTATCCTATTATTCAGTATATATCCTAAAGAACTGAGAGGCAGGACACACGCATGTTCACAATAGCAAAGAGATGGAAACAACCTAAGTGCCCATCAACCGAGGAATAGATAAACTATGGTACATACACACAATGAAATACTATGCAATCCTAAAGAATAATATAGAATCTGAAAAATACCACATAACGTGGATGAACTAGAGGACATTACACTGAGTGAAAAAAGTCAATCACTTTTTGTCAAAAGGAAAAATATTGTGTTAGTTTGCTATTACAAAACAGTCAAGGAAAGGTTTATACATAGAAGAAACTTTCTTTGTCGGTTACTAGAGTTGGCAGGGGAGGGAAGGCTAAATTCCTAGATAGGTTGAAAAAATACATAAATAAATAAATATATAAAACCAAAACCAAACTCACTGCCATCAAGTTGGATCTGAGTCATAGCGACCGCTCCTTGGGTTTCCGAGGCGGTATCACTATGAAAGTAGATTGCTCAATCTGCCTTCCAAGGAGTGGCTCTTGGTTTTGAATACCACCCTTCTGGTTAGCAGTCAAATGCCTTAGGCACTACACCACCAGAGTTTATATATATACATACATATATACATAGATATGGGAGCTCTGGTAGCACAGTGTCTAAGGCACTTGACTGCTAACCAGAAGGCTGGCGGTTCAAACCCATCAGCCACTCCTCGGAAGGA
>NW_006921600.1:5205101-5242619 GCF_000298275.1 Orycteropus afer afer
AGGGGGGAGAGGGAAAGCTTTTGTTTGTGTGGCATTGAGTTTATCCTAATGGTGGTAGAATATTTTGGAAAAGGGTAGCAGCAATGGTGGCACAAGAAAAATGTCATCAATGTCCTTGAGCTGTAAATGTGGAAGTTGTTATGTTGGTGACTATCTTGTTGTGTGTGTTTTCACCACAATAAAATTCAAAACAAATAAAAACAATAAACCAATGGAGTAGAGAGAGGGGGTTACCCAGGAAGAAAGAGAGACAAAGAGAAAAGATAAAAAGAATGAAAAAGGAAAACAAACAAATAAATGTGGCATTAGAACTGGCACAAGTAAAAGATGCCAAACACAGTTGCAGTGGAAATGTGACTGTCACTCTATAGGAGCACACACCAGCAACTATGGAAGGTCAGGGACAGCACTACTAAATGATGATGGGGAGGCAAGGTACTGGTTCAGCTGAATAACAAATGAAAGAAATAGAGAAGGAAAAAAACATGAAAGAAGTGGAAGGAAAAGAAGAAAAGAAAGAAAAACAAAGGTGGGGCAAAAAGGAAGTACTGAGAAGAAGAGACAAAAGAAAAATGTGAGAAAAGAAAACTGGTGCAAGTGTTAGACACCAAACACAGTTGCAGCAGGCATGCAGAGCTCACCCTGGGAGAGGTCATAACACCATTCATGGAAGGGTGTGGAAGCAAGTGCTGCTGGCCATAGGCTGGGTGTCAGGAACAAAAAAGAAAAAAAGGTAAAAGAAGAAGAAACAAAAGAAAAGAAAGAAATGGAAAACAAGGGGAAGAATGGGGAAGAAGAAAGGAGTAGAAAAAGAATGAAAGTGCAGCCACCAAACTGAGCTATACAGGAACTAATTCAGTGCACCACTACAGCACACACCTCCGACCAGGAAGTAGTATGGACAAGCACTGCATGAGCTATGGGGGAGGGACTCCCACTCTTTGGGATCAAAAGAAAGAAAAAGGGCAAAGGAAGAGGAAGGAAAAAGGGGCAAAAAAAGAAAAAGAAAAGTAAATGAGGTGGGGAAGATAGAAAGGCTAAGCCGAAAGATTTAAAAAATAAATAAATAAAATAGTGGCCTAGCACTGGCAGTTGGAGTTTGATTGGCCACCAGGTGTGTAGGGATAAGGAATGCTACTCCTCTGTTCACCAGGAGGTTGTGGCAGGGGAGGGAGGGACACCCTTCTCTGGTCATCTGATCTCTGATGTGGGTGCTTGTTCAATTCTGGGCAAGTGGAGCCAGTTATCTGGTTCCTACTACAATTGGAACACTGCTTGCAAGAATTCAAAATGGCCATGCTGTGCCAATTGGCAGCTTACCACTCCTTGTTCAGTTTCCTTCTATCTCTTCCTGTCATTGGCATTTGATCTACAATTTTATCCTTTGCTTTGAAGCTTCGAGATCTAGGATTGTCATCTGTAGCCATTTCCCTTGTTTTTCCAGTCTTTGTTAAAGAGGGTCTGGATAGTGTATCTACCTAGCTTCATCTTGGAAACTCCATCTCAAGCAACTTTTAAAGTAGAGACAATATAACCCCACCACAAAAAACAACACCACCATCATCTCCCCACCCCAAAAAACCGTAAAGAAATTGAAATGAATATAATATACAGTTAATTATCATGCACCTAATCACTAAAAATATTTTGGGCAAAGGGAACTTTAGTTTTGTATCAATTAATCATTCACTTTGTGGAATAGCCCTCATGAATTTTAGGAAAAACAAAACAAAATTTCCTTCAATTCTAGCATAAATCTGAGCTACTTTCAACCAAGCAAAGGTTGCTCAGAGAAGGCAGCATAGTTCTAATATTGAAATTAAATTTATTTGGTGGTAAGTAGAAATAAACATAAATGATTTTGATTATCTATGTCAGTAATCCATCTCCTCCAAGCAGCAAGTATAATTGCTTGAGCCAGTACAGTTGCAAATTAAGATTAAATAATACTATAGTATCCAATTTCTTCAGAACTCTAAGGCATGTAAGTTGTTTGCACATATGTGATATGATGTGACACTGAAAAGAGTCATTTTCTCTGTCTTTTTTAGGCCCTATTATTTACTATATTCTTCTCCGAGATGGAATTGAACGCTTTCGGGGAACATCATTGACCTTCTCTGATACAAAGGGAATTCAGTCCTTTCAGGAATATTCATACCAACTGAAAGCATGCACAGCTGTTGGCTGTACCTCCAGCAGCCAGGTGAGAGAAGTCTCCCAAAACCCTAGAAAGAGGGATCCAATGTGAAGACTGTATGAATAACCATGTTGCAAGTAATTTCTCCAGTGGGGGAAAAAAAAAGTACCCACCTCAAAGTGGTAGTAAGTAGGGGATGTTCAGTGTTACCTCTTCTGGCTGCTAATCATTATGCAGAGACCATTGGAAGGGAGATTTATCCAAACATCTATCTTTTATTAATAAACTCACAAGAAAACTTGGACCAATATAATTCTCTTTCACACTTCTCCCTTGTCAACTCTTTTTAGGTGACTTTCTGTAAGTCTAGAAAAATTCCCAAGCCATTCCTCAATTGAATATGAATTTCTAAATGTTTTACCAACAATTGTCTGACCTTGAAAATGGAGAGAAAGGCAAAGGAACCTGTCAAGATAATATAGTTCAGAGGCTACTGCCATAGACTAGACAAGAAGTGATGAAGACCAGAACATAAGCTGCAGAGGTAGAAATGGAGAAAATCAGAAAGATACAAAAATGATGGGAGACAGAACCTATAAGACAGTGAACTTTAGGTTGAGGAATAAAAGGAAAGAGTGAAAAGATCTTGTCAAGATATCTAATTTGAGCAATGTGTGAATAATAGTCCTTCCACAAGCAAGTGAAAAACAAAAGAGGAAAAAGTTAAAATAATAAAAGGATTAAAATTGTAAAAGCTTGAAAAAATAGAGGAGAAATAAATTACAGGAAGGGTGGAAGAAACATATTATTTGGCACTTCAAGTGAGAATGTTTTGTGTGAAGCTGAATTAAGAAGTTATTGGAGTTTGCTAGAAAAAGCTACATGGGAAGTTGCAATGGACTTCATTATGGCCATTTAAGGAGAATATGTGGGAGGCACTGGTGGTTCAATAGTAGATTTCTTACCTTCCATGCAGAAGACCTGGGTTTCATTCCCAGCCAGTACACCTCGTGCTCAACCACCACTCATCTGTCAGTGGAGGTTTAAGTATTGCCATGATGCCAAACATGGAGCCCTAGTGGTGCAGTGGTTAAAGCATGTAGCTGCTAACCAAAATACCAGTGTTGTGAACCCACCAGTTTCTGTATCTGTAAAGATTAACAGTCCTGGAAACCATATGAGGCAGGTCTACTCTGTCCTGCAGGGTCACTATGAGTCACAATCAATTTGCAGTCAGTGGTGGGTATGATGCCAAAGCAGACTTCAACAGAGTTTCCACACTAAGATGAAATAGAAAGAAAGACCTGGATTCTTTCTTTCAGGGCCACTTTCTTTCTACTTCTAAAAATCAGATAATGCTGAAAGACAACTGAGCATGGGGATGGTGCAAGACCAGGTACTATTTCCTTTCATTGTTTATGGAGTCATCATGAGTCAGAAGTCACCATGAGTCAGGGCGTGAGTCAGGGCTTACCTCAAGGGCAGCTGACAACAACAGGGAAAATATATAGAATAACAAAAACACAAGACCGTAGACAATGAGCATTGGGGAACACAACCAAATGTAGAAAGAAACTCCTGCAAAGGAGACAGGGAAGAAGCAATCAGACAACTTAGGAATAAGATAAGGAAAGAGCCGTCTCCACATAGCCAACCTAGTTAGAGGAAGCCCAGGAGGAGACACACGCACACAACAGCTCTGATTCTCTTCATGTGGCTAGAGTTTTACAAGGGCAGTATCTTCATGCACTGTCAAGAACCATCCAAATAACCTTTAGTCAAACTGATCAACCAGTGAATGGGTACATGTTTTGGTTCAAAAGACCCCCAGAAACAACTCGGAGTGTGCCACCATTTGGACAGATGGTGGTGGGTTGGTCCCATCAAAGGTATGGTCTTAATAGTCCTAGAACAATTCTGTGCCTTTTCCATAGACACAGCTCATACTTATTAGATGCCAAAACAACTGATTTAAAAATGAAATCAAAGTTAATTCTGTGGGAAGAAAATCCAGGCAATTTGTGTTCAAAACTATATTTTGACAATATCAAATAAGTAGCTGGTTGATGTATCCTTTTCTCTTCTCATTTGTTTTTTTCTTAGAACATAGGTCTTCGCAGTATAAAGTCATCCTGCATATCACAAAAGACTACAGAAATGTCTGCCCATTTATATTGCTCAAAGCATATTATATGCAAGCAAGTTCAGATGTAGGTTTTGCTCCATATTTACCAGTGCTTAAAATGTACAAAATCAGGCTGTTAAAATGCAAAGACACTGATGAACCATATGGAAGAGAGTTATCAAGAGTTCTCTAGTAAGACAGTCTGCCAGCCAGATTTTACTTGTTTAAACTGAGGGCTGCACTCTGCCATCAAAATTGTTGTTGAACCTGTTGTGATAAATGGTAGTCTGAGACTTATGTAATGTATTCAAGGTCAGATTTCATTGTTTAAATAGGATGGGAGGGAAAGAATAAAAAAAGGGGACTGCTTCTCCAAGCCCCTGCTAATGATATGCCAGGCCAGACAACAGCATTTTAAAACAAAAGTGACATTCTCATTGATCAGGATACCTAGTGTACTATTACAATAAATTGCTGTTTAATTCCTCTGTCTTCAGGTAGTTGCAGCCACTACCCAAGGAGTTCCAGAGAGCATCCTGCCACCAAGAATCACAGCCCCAAGTGCAGAGGCTTTGCATTTGAGCTGGAGTGTCCCTGAGAAACCAAATGGTGTCATAAAAGAGTACCAACTCAGGCAGGTTGGAAAAGGTCTCATCTACACTGATACCACTGACAGGAGGCAACATACGGTCACAGGTGAAAAAAAAAAAAAGGAAACCTACTGGAAGAGTCTGTCATTGTGGTTAGTGGGGAAAAGCATCCCAGGGGTGTGTGTTTGATATATGAGGTCACTTCAAAAGGACATGTTCTCTTGACATACGGTCAGGTCCCACTTATCCATGCTAATAGAAGAGCCCACACTGGCAGCAATAAGCCACAACAGCAGATAACTTCAGAAATAATTTATATTTGATATGCATTAAGGGTAGGGTTTTTGCATGAGACTGAACTTTTTTTAGATAAACAGTAAAATGCATTTTTCCAGATATACTGGTAGATAATGGAATTAGGATAGACAAAAATATACTAGAAGGCAGGGGGAGATCCACCCAGAGGCTAAAATTTGTCTACTAAGTAGGTAATTAATACACAGAACTAGTTGACTGGATGTGACTATTTGTTATCATTATTAACGGTAATTAATAGGTATTATATTATTTTAACAAATAACATTACTTATTGCAGTTTTAGTAATATAGTAGTACAATATAATATTATAATTTAGTAATAGTATAATGTTAGATATTTATTAATAGTAATTATAACAGTCATTAACATGTTTTAGTTTAAATGTCACTTCTGAAAAGAAGTTTCTGATCACCGAGTCTAGATTCTCTAATATACTACCATATCATCTGGTTTTGTTTTCAACATAGATACCACACTGCCTGATATTTTACTTTTTTTCATCTCTCTTTTTATTGCTTCTTCCACCAGAATCTGATATTCAGAAGAGCAAAGATTTTGTCTATCTCATTCAATAAAGTATCTCTAAACCAAAAAAAAATAATTGATGTCAAGTTGATTCCAACTCATAACAACAGTATAGAACTGGGTAGAACTGCCCCCAAAGGGTTTCTAAGGCTGTAATCTTTACAGGAGACTGCCACATCTGTCTCCCAAGGAGTAGCTGGTGTGTTCAAACAGCCAACCTTCTGATTAGCAGCCAAGCACTTAACCACTGAGCCACTGTATCTCTAGTACCTAGAAAGCCATTGTCATATCAGTAGGTGCTTAATACATGTTTGTAGCTCTGGTGGCGTAGTGCCTAAGGCATTTGACTGCTAACCAGAAGGCTGGTGGTTCAAACCCATCAGCCACTTCTTGGAAGGAAGGTTGAGCAATCTATTTCCATAGTGATACTGGCTCGGAAATCCAAGGAGGGGTCACTATGACTCGGACCTGACTCCACGGCAATGGTTGCGTTTTGTTTGCATACACCAAATAAGTTTAATATGTGCCATATACTGTCCTGAGCACTTTTCATGCATTATGTAATTTGGTTCTCATAACAAACCTATGGAGTAGGTACAAGTAATACTTCTGTTTTATAGACAAGAATGCTTTGAGAGATTAAGTAGCTTAGCTCATTATTTGGGTCTATTGAATCTTCCCAGACATTTGTATTAGTTTAGATTCTAAGGACACATGCCAGATATTACAGAATTTTACTTTTTTGTCCTTGTTAGCCACTTCCCTCCAATGCCTCCTAAGTGAGAATCCTTCTAGGAGACCCCATACCTGGGAGAGGATGTTGATACCATAGAGAATGAAAGTCACGCAGAAGTGCAGAAAGGCTTAGGAAAGTTTGTCTATCTTTTTCCTCAGAGGAAGCACAGCCTATACTACACAGGTGGAAAAAATAAGTTTGTGTTTTGCTTTTAAATGCTACACCTCCCTGGTACACAACAAGCATTTATTGACAAAGTCTCCAGTGTTTTCCCAAAAGTGCCATAAATCTGTAGAAGGGACTTAATAAATATTTGTAGATTTGCACAGAACCTTCCTTATCTCAAGATCTTGAGTTAAATCATTGATAATGGGAGTGGGGAGAGCCCTAATCAATTCAGATGATGAAATTTGTTCTTGATATCTTATTTAACTTAAAGTAAAAATCATCCAAGTGAATGAAATAATGTTTTACATAATAGAAGTTTACATTTGTATGGTGCTTTATAATTTTAAGTAACTACATTTTTACTCATTTGATTTTCATCACATTCCTGTAAGATAAGTGAGGGATATCTTTAATGCTCACATGTGACAGGTGCCATATCCTGGCAGGTAATTAATCTACCCGGGGGTGTTCAAGACATTCATTGCCTCCATCTCTAAGGAAATCAGAATACTAGTTTATTTAAAAAAAAAAAAAAAAGTGTTTCCTGCTTGCTGTGTTCTATATACTAGATAAAAAACCAAACCAGTTGTCATCGAATCAATTATGATTTACGGTGACCTATGTATCGCAGGGTAGAACTGTGCTTCATAGAGTTTTCATGGTTGAGATCTTTCTGAAGTGGATCACCAAGCCTTTCTTTCAAGGCACCTCTGAGTGGGTTCAAACTGCCAACTTTTTGGTTGGTAGCTGAGCATTTAATCATTTGTACCACCAAGGAACTTCATAGATACTATACTACATCCTCTGCTCCCCCCACCCCGCCAAAAAAAAAAAAAAAAAAAAACCACTGCCATTGAGTCAATTCCAGCGCATAGTAAACAATCACCATTGGGTTATCAGTACAGTAAATCTTTACAGAAGAAGATTGCCACATCTTCCTTCCACAGAGAAGCTGGTAGGTTTGAACTGCCAACCTTCTGGTTAGCAGTCATGCCTTAAGCACTGTGTCACCAGAGCTCCTTTAGATACTATGCTAAGTGCTCTGAAATAAGATTCCTGTTCTTAAAATGACACTAGTCACAGAGAACATTAACAAGTAAAGTAATAACTGTAAATACAAAGTAATCAGTAAAATTTGTACAAGATACAATGGTGTAAATCAAAAGAATAACTTGGAGTGAACAATGGAAACTTGATTATAGAGTTTTGAAAGCCTAGTTAAGGCACATTAAGACTTAGTACCAGTAATGGTTTCACAATAAACTGGGATACAAAGCTAAGAAAATTTCTTCTTACAGAATCTATCTACCTAACCAACACTGGCATTGAATTGTTGCCAGATGGACTGATGTGCATTTTTTTTTTAGAAACTGTCATCTATATGCCAACAGCTCAAATTCAACTGCAATGTTCAAACCAACAGGATTGATAGCCTCATTAATTATAAAATAATTGCAAGAATTTTTCTTTAAACACCCTCTCTCCACCAGTTCTTCCTTTCATTGTCATTTTTAATGGATATTTTCATGTCAGGGAGGATTTCATGTGCATAGTTTGATGGGAGTATTCTTCTTTTATTAGAATAAGTATGATAAAGTTTTTCCATATAGTATTAATTCTTACAAAATCATAAAACTGTTCTGTCTTAAATAGATGAGAGAGAGTACTTCGCTTGGGTAATACAATCCTAAATAGGGATTTCCTTTTAGAATGAGAACAGAAACCCCCATTCAGCAAAACCTTACAAACTACAGAGCCTCCTACATGCAGTTTCAGTGGGATAGGAATAGTGCTAGGCATTAGATTATTGAAAGGCTGAGATCTATATGGCATAGTGCCTAAGGCACTTGACTGCTAACCAGAAGGCTGGTGGTTCAAATCCCCCAGCCACTCCTTAGAAGGAAGGTTGGGCAGTCTACTTCCACAGTGATACCACCTCAGAAACCTAACGAGGGGTCACTTTGAGTTAGGTCTGACTCGAGGGCACATAACAACAACAACAACAACAACATATAATGTAAACAGTTTATCTGCCAAACACTCTTCAGTTCCATGGTCAGCCAACTGACCTAACTCAGTTCAAAAGTATTTTATAATGTGAATGACAGGTTCTATTGAGTTCAGAGAATGAACTAAAATAATTAAATCTATTTCACATTCCATCTTAGATGCTTGATCAAAGAACTGCCTGAATACCCTTGGGTTCTCTTCATTTCTAAAACATTGACCTCCCGTAAGCAACCATAGAACACTAATGAAGCAGTAGCACTAGTCTTCCTGGAGACTGCAAATCTAGGTCCTTAGAAATGATGGAAGGGAACGTGAGCACCTTGCCTCAGCCCCATTGTCTCCATGCTTATTTTTAATTACATTAAAGCTTTAGAAACATGATCCCGTAAATGCTTTGTGGGAATAGTGGCAAATGCACTCATCACATGAAATCCATAAATTGCTTATAATCCTCTCAAGATGTTAAAAAAAAAGCATTAAGTAATTGAAGACAGGAAGTCCTCAGTTAATTATTTAGAGGTGTTATCAATGCTTTAAGTAAACTGAAGCACTTTGTGCTATCTCACTGAGCTGAATACCATGGGGACAATGGAGTAGCAGCTATCATTTTCTCATATTCACTAATGCAAACAGCACATGGCAGCTTGTCAATAAAAGACCTTTTCATATCATTTATTACTAAACACATTCACCATCCTTACAGAGCAATTTGGATATCGGTTATGGCATCATTTCCCTTTGGGTTACCCCTACCCTACAGTTGGGTCACCTAGTATGGGCAGTAATGTGGAGGAGAGGGTAAAAGGATTAACCAAATAATTAGGGCTACTGAGAGAAAAATGAATTAAAAATGTCCTTTTTAGCAGCAGGTGTTGTAAGGGCCTATATGAATCTTAACTGTGTGGAAAATGTTTTCAAAATAATTAATTAAAAGTTCTCATCATTGCATTGCATTTCAAAGGGAAGGCCCACCAGCATTAAGCTAACAAGGTCGTTGTTAGGTGCCATCGAGTAGGCTCTGACTCACAATGACCCTATATATAACAGAACAAAAGCTAACAAGGAGAGAGGACAATTTGTCTTCCTTTCCCATCCTTTCAGATGCCTATGCAAAGCTTGTGTGAGTATTTTAAACACTAACAATGCTGATTGTAGCAGAAAGCATAATACTAATGTTATACTGAAGCAGATATCCAATATATCACTTCTGGGGAAAAAAGAGAACATAACTTGTCTGTCCATACAACAAAATGTAGGAATTCTTCATCAGGGCATATTATATTTAGAAATCCTTAGGCAAATGGTTAAGCACTCACCTTCTAACTGAAAGGCTAGTGGTTTCAGTCCACCTAGAAGTGTTTCAAACTCGGAAGGAAGGGTGGGCAATCTATTTCCATATTGATACTGCCTCGAAAACCCAAGGAGGGGGTGCTATGAGTTGGATCCAACTGGATGGCAGTGAGTTTGGTTTTGGTTTTCCAGAGAGGTGTCTCAAAAGAAAGGCCTGGACATAGGAGGTGAACATTTACACCAGGTAGGTATACTCCTTAGAACAATCAGTCATGAGAGATCAGGAGGACAGCATTTGCACAGGGAGCTAGCTCAGAGGGCAAGAATGCATAGGAAAGAAGGACACAGGGAAAAGGTAACCACAGGGAGGAAGTGGGAAGAGAGCTACATTATGGGGATTGTAATCAATGTCACAAAACAAAATGTGTTCTCAGTGTATTTGTTACATATTTTATTATAATATCCATTTCCTTTTTTCTGATTCTCAAATACTAGGCAAATTTTTTTTAAGGACAGAGACAATAGCTTCTTGTTTGCCACTGAATCCTTGATGCTTACCACAGTACTTAAAGGTATATTCCAAATCAAGCCAAACCCACTGCCATTGAGTCAATTCCGAGTTATAGGGATCCTATAGGACATAGAACTGCCACATAGGGTTTCCAAAACTGTTAATCTGTACAGGAGCAGATTGCATCATCTTTCTCCTATGGAGCAGCTGGTGGATTGGAACCACTGATCTTTTGGTTAACAGCCAAATGTGTTAACCACTATGCCACCATAGCTCCTTGTTAAGGTATATTAAGCCAAAACCAAACTCACTGCCATTGAGTCTATTCTGACTCACAGCTACCCCCATTGGGCTTCCAAGACTTTAAATCTTTATGGAAGCCGACTGCCTCAACTTTCTCCTGCAGCATAACTGTGGGTTTGAACCACCGACCTTTTGGTTAGCAGCCAAAAAGTATTTGTTGAATGAATGAATATTGAAGAGTAAAGTAGAATCTAAATGACTACATTGTCTTTTGATTGGAAATCAAAATACCAGTGTCAAACACATCAACCTCTCAGACCAGACTGGCTACATAATTTGTGGAGACTAGTGCAAAATGCAAATGAGTAGACCTTTGTTCAGAAATCATTAAGAATTTCAAGAAAGGTACATCAGAGAATTAAACCAAGCACAAGACTTTTTTTAGCTCAGGACTCTGTGTGACAGCATAGGAAGCCAGCCCTGATCTCAGGCAATCTGGATTTATTGATGGTGAATTTTTTCAGTCGCAGCAGATGAGAGGAAAACAAGAATGGTGATCTTGTCCTCAGAATAGCTCTGGAACTTCTGTAGTTTTATTTATCTGGTATGGGCTGCATTTTCCCCATCTACTACCTCAGAAGGAAGATGAGGCAATCTACTTCCGTAGTGATACTACCTCAGAAACCCAAGGAGGGGTCGCTATGAGTTGGGTCCAACTCAACGGCACATAACAACAACAACTACCTGACCACTGATCAACAACATGAGACCTATGAAAACAGGGCAATTAACTTCATTTTCATTTTTCCATCTCTGAGGAAAACTAACTTTGTGTGACTACTTCCCAAAAAAGGGGGGGGGGGCATCAACCACTATTTCTCCTTTTTCTTCAAACATTTTTGTAGATGCAGCCTAAAAACAAACAAATAAACAAGCTCACTGCTGTCAAGTCAGATCCTACTCATAGTGAGCACTCCTTGGGTTTCCAAGATGGTATCTCTAGGGAAGTAGATTGCCCAATCTTCCTTCCGAGGAGTGGCTGGTGGGTTTGAACTTCCAGCCTTCTGGTTAGTAGTCAAATGCCTTAGGCACTATGCCATCACAGTTTTCCAGATGCAGCCTAGACACTAATATTTTAAAAATAATAATTTTCTCTGAAATCCCATACATTCCAAGGGTAGTTTGCCTGGGAAGTCATGAATTCTGCTTTGTCCCTGCATTTCTGGCCAGCTTCTGCTTCCTGAGATGGCCTCATGGTCATATATTTGAACAGCAAAACAGATTTTGCTGCCATTTGATACCACATTTTGTTTCTTAAGAAGGAAATTCTGCCTGAATATTTAGAGGAGAAGAGGCCTCAGTCTAGTATAACACTGAACTCCAGAGAAAGAAAATATTTTTTAATATGTCATACTACAAAAACGGCAAGGAGGCCACATGTTCTGACCTCCTCTAATCCCACAAGAGGAAGACAGGGTCATCATCAATAACCCAAGGCCTATTCCTGCCAGGCCAGACATGCTGCCTCCCTCTAGCCTTTTCACCAACTGTTCCTCCCAAAGCACCCACCACCTCTCTCCTGGGTTCGATAATTCACTGCAGTGGCCACACAGAGCTCACAGATTATGGAGTTTATTAGGGAAATACCACAGGCTACAATTCAAGTTCAGGAAAAATGCTCAGTCTCTCTCCCAGCCCACCATCCCTCAGCCAACAGTCTCTCACAGTCTCTTTCCCAGCAGTGCTGGTCCCTTGGTGTCTCACTCAGCAATGCGTGTCTCTTGCATCTCTTTCATAGCAATGCATGTCTCAGGATCCCATGTCTCTTTCAGCAGCACATTTTCCTCAACCAGCAGTCAGAGAGAGTTCTGCCTCTAGGAGGCCTACTTTTGAGCCTGGCAGAGTGGCCAAACCAGCCAATCATAGCATCGGAACTCTAAGCACCTGAGAGAGAGGGCACCTCCCAGAACATTGTTTTGTGCCACTCCCAACAGAAATACTCCAGGTGGACAACTTCAGCAATCAGGAGCTCCTCAGTTGCCCATAGAAAATCCCACCTTGGAGTTTACAAAGACTTATGGGTAGAAAAGCCACACTAAGTAATTTACTACAGCGCACATACCTAAAACCAAATGGTGGCTATCTTAATATTAGTCTTTGATATATTTAGAAAAAGAGTCTACTAAGGCTGTAACTCAACTAGGAAGGGCTTTTTTGGGCTGAGACTGATCACCAAGGTTTTGAGGTTTATGAGGTTAAGCCATGACCTAGAATTTCACATGTAATGCAGAATTAAGAATGCAAATAGGCTTGTAGCAAGTACTCACTAAGAAAGTCATGAAGTTATCTCACTGCCCTTTGCAGTGCAAAGATCCCTTCATTTTGATGTTTGGACTTCCAATTCACATGAAGTACTGATGTTAAGATTTACCAACTGAGTTTCATACTTTAGGACCGAAATACAGGAAAAGGACAGAGACAATGGCTATTCACTGAGGAGTAAGAAATTAGTTTGGCTAAATGAGATGGGAAGCTTCTGAGATTGTGATGGATGGTATTATCCAAAAAAAAAGGGGGGGGAGGTGGGTGGTCACTAATGTCAGGGCTCCTGAAATATTTCTACTCAAATTTTATAAAGCAAATCATAATTTAAATGTACTTTGTCTTTAAAGTAATTTTATGATGTCTTAGTATATCAATTTGGAACATCCATATCTTCACAGGAATCAGATTAATTTATAAATCTACTCCTCACTTATCAACTATTTCATTATCTGACATTTTGCATTTAGAATAGTAAAAAATCTACTATCTGACTATTTTTCATGTTAACAACATACATCTGTCTGGCAGTAACAAACTCTGAGATGCTAGGCGGGAGTAACACTAGTTATAATGGTTAAGGTTGTGTCACTTGGCTGGGCCATGGTTCTCAGTGATTTGGAAGCTATGTAATGATGAAGTGTGGCAGTTATGTAATTATATAATTGGACAGTTGCATAATGATATAATTTAGTAATTGTGTAATGATGTAGTCATCCTCCATTTTGTGACCTGACATGGTCATCCTCCATTTTTGCATAATGCCAAGTTTTATATAATTGATCTGGTCTTTAGAACCTAATCACATCAATAAGTGAGGAGTGGATGTAAAGAAGCCTGATATAGCTCTACCATCACATCTCAGGTTGTTAGTGAATGCCAGAAGTTCCTGGGGAGAGGTGCTGTGGAGGGGATCACTTAGTGAGATCCCAGGAAAGTGGGTGGTGAAAATGATTAAGTACTCAACTACTAGCCAAAAGGTTAATGTTTTTAACCCACTAAGAGGCTCATTGGAAGACAGCCTGATGATATGCTTGTGAAAGGTCACAAGCTTGAAAACTCTATGGAGCAGTTCTACTCTGCACACATGGGGTCACCATGAGCTGGCATCAACTGAATGGCAACTAATGACAACAACATATCACTGCAGCCAAGTGATAAGTTAGGTAGGCTGAGCCCAACATCCAATTTGGGTGAGATGGTGTCAAGGCAAGTTACTTATCCACAAGATGACTATTTACAGTATTTTATATCCTCATAACAAAACCTTTTTAAAGTAACCCAGATCTTTCTACCCTTGAATTAATCACTAACCATGCTTCTTGACGGACTTAGAGAATTATATATTATTCAGGGCTATTTGGTTCAGTAAGGAGCTCTGGGAAGTGCCTAGAGAATTTGACTGCTAACCGGAAAGTTTGTGGTTCTAAAACCTAGCAGCTGCTCCGCAGAAGGAAGATTGGGCAATCTACTTCTACAAAGATTTACACTCAGAAACTCAGTGGGGTTTTCTGTGAGTTGGAATGACTCAATGGCAGTGAATTTGTTTTGGTTTGGTTTTGGTTTTCAGTTGTTCAGTGGTTAAAGCACTCATATGTCAACAGAAAGGTCAGTGGTTCAAACCCACCAGCCAATGCATGGAAGAAAGATGTGACAGTTTGCTTCCATAAAGATTTATAGGCTTGGAGATACTGTGGGGCAGTTCAAGTCGTCTAGGATCACTATGAGTCAGAATTGACTCAACAGCAGAGGGTTTGGTGGGTAGGTATATTTACAGTTTTTTACAGTAACAGATGATGCTATAGAATAATTGGCTAAATCCTTTGAAGTAGCACTTGCTATCTGAAATTATAATGGACAAAGTGCCTTTTCCTGACTCTTTATCTGAAGATTAAAAATTAGAAGCAAGCTGTTCTTTATAGTGTGCATCAAATGTAACTTGCATAAGCATGAGTTTTGTTTTCTAAAGCATATTTTTATTATCCATAGGCAGAATTTTTTGCAGTCCCTTTTTAACACACATTTACTCTTGAAAGTAATGTTACTTGAAAGTGTAATTGTAATGAGTTTGGTTATATTATGCCTCTTTCCTTTAAGAAAGAGCATGATTCCCAGTAGGGAAATTCAAGTAATTTGCAGCCACAGTAATCTTCACTATACTGAAATGTTAAATACTTGGCTTTTCTCCATGCATTTGCCTTTCTCTACTCTACAACTGCCATTTCCTACTCTTCAGTGCTGAGCACTTGAATGATGTTTTCTTTTCTCCTTTTACTCTTTGACTTCAAGATTAAGTTACAGTCAGAATGGTTCCTTTGAGATACCTCTTTATTTTCCTCCTCTCGTCCTGATCAATTCATGAACAGTTTTCAATTGGTGTGCCCTTTTCATTGCCTGTTGATAATATTTCATGTATATCTCATTTTAAGGACTACCAATAGGGGCTTACTTAAAATGACAGCAAATTCCAGTTGAAATGTGTTGATTTTATTGAGTTTTACAGAGTCATATACATGGAAGGTCATCCAGTTCATGTAAATTATCTTTGCCTGATGACAGTCAATGCTCTCCTTACAGACTGTTCAAGCCAAGCCTATTAGTAATCCAGTCCTCTAACAATATGAAAAATATAAGCCATAAGAAAGAGAATATAAAAATTTTCAGATTCAGATATTGCCTGAATACCTTCCAGTTAGTCTGCAGCCCAATTAAGCAGTCTCCATTATCATGCCTACGGTTTACAGTATAGAAATGAGATACCTTGAGGTCAGAAAACATGCCCATGGTCATAGTTTCTAAGTAGGTAAGTATCAGAACTCAAATAGTCTAACTTCAGACTCTACTCTCTTAACCACTATGTACACTACCCTGCCTCAGTACAAGAATTTTTATAATATTAAAAATAAAAACATTTAAACATACATTCTCCCTTGGATTTTTTTTTTTTTTTTTTTTAATTACTGAAAATTTTTAAAGGACTTTGAGTTACTTTTTTTGCTGTTTTCCTGACAAGGTTTGAAGCCTGGCCCATCTGTTCTGGGCCACATTTTTCAGCACTTCCACACAAACTTGAATCCTGACCTCATTCTTTCTTAGCTTTGTGGCCATGGACAAGTTTCTCTAACTCTCTGTGCCTTACCTTCCTGATTTATAAATGAAGTAGGTGATTGCACATACCTCTGCAAAAAGTGTGGGCATTGATTGTGTTCACACTTGTAAAGTGCACCAAAGAGGACCTGCAGTAGTAAGTGCTCAACAAACTTCAACGAGTATGTTAGTTATGAAATCTAGTAACTGATTTCCTTGAGAATAACTGTGTTTCTCATAAAACAGATTTAGTTGATGTACAGAGCCCAGAACACTGAAAAAGGAGTAAAAATGGAATAACAACAACAAAGAAAAGCCTGGGTGTTTTTTTTTCTACTACTCACACACACGTGTGTGTGTATATATATATATATATATGTACAAATACATACATATATATGTGTATATGTATGTATGTGTGTTTGTGTGTGTATAAAGTATACAAAAATGATGCTTGAACCAAATATTTTTAGTTTTAGTTTTGTTTTTCCTTTTCAAATGAGTTGTAATGATTTCTACTATATTTAGAATATGAAGATGTGTAATCTTCAGCAGGAGGTTGGTCAATGAATAATTTCAATGTGTTTGTCTGTAGTTCTTATCTAATGACAAGAGGATGGGATTAATTGTCAACATCCTAGGTTTATCCCTACCCCTGGCTAGGCATACTCATTCACTATATGAATATTTGATTCTCTGAGCCTATTAAACAAGAATAATAATTCCTGTTCTAGTGAGATTTAAGATGAAACCTCTTCATAAATGCAAAGGAATATTCATGTTGTTGCTAATTCTCTTTCCCGTGGTTTTGTAACTCTTTCTAGCTTATATAAAGGCAGATCAACTAGGACAGGGTAATACCAGCTGCTTATGGTTCCCACATGTAACATATAGGATTCTGAGCCTGTGGTTAGGTATGTGACATTAATAACTCTAATTGATGATATCATCCAGAACTCTTTTTGTTGTAAATCACAAGCTTAACAAGAAAGGGTATTTATTGACTCATGAAATGAGTCAGGTGTAGAATTTCAGCACAGCTCACTTGATGTTTCCAGGACCTAATTTATTTTTATCTCTCAGCTCACTTCTGTTCTCAAGCTCTATGTGGTAGTCGTTGTGGTGGGTGGGTGGGGTGGCAGAAGTTAAAACAAAAGTTCTGGTTCTAGGTCTAGCTTGCATGGGCTTGAATTAGGCCAAAGACCAAAGTTGCTAACATGGCAAAGGGACTATGGCACTCTGACCTTCCAGGCTGTAGCTACACTTCTCAGTCTAGGTAGACTCACTTCTAAACAAAGCACAAAGCCAACTGGGGCCAAAGACCAGCTTTCCAAGAAAAAGAAATTAAATTTTATTATTAAAAAAAAGAGCAAATGGACCCTGATGATAAATATAGCAGATGTGAGTTACATGGCACCCTTTGACAAATGTCAGTTGAAATGGCCATTAGTGTTTCTACCCATTGCCCTACATGGCCCTTTAAATATAGTCAGCATATCCACATGCCGTACTGTCAGGGTAAGACAAAAGCTTTTGAGAACAAACTGTCCAGAAATTGGAGTGAGACTATCATCCTCCTCTGCCTCATGGACAGCCTCATGACTCTCACTCTGCTCTTTCTGGTTCTTCAATCCTTGTCTCTTTTCCCCAGTTCACCTTGCACTCCTGTTGGTTTGATGATGTGTATGAACTCCTCTCACTTCCTGGCCCAGACTTTCTATACAATGCTGAATTCTACATTCCTCCTTGATTTTTGTATCCTCAGTACCTTCAAGATGTACATATTTCCTCTTGATCCCATACTTTGCTGGGTCAACCTACCCCATCCAATTTAAACATCTGTAACAAACTCCTTTGGCATGGCTTCCTCAGTCTATCAGCAATTCTTAAGGGAATAACTGCAGCCACTGTTGTATCATCTCTAAACAGCTGTCTTCTAGTATTCTGGGCTACAGGTAAAATAGAGGCCACTTGACTTGCTTCCAGAAAGATTCTATAAAGAAATGTCTGTTTTTATTTTTATATATATTAAATTGCTTTTTAGTCACTATCGTTGTTGCAAATACCCTCGGTCATCTATTTAACCTTATTACACCCCTACAATAATGAATTTTCTCTTCTTTCTCCCAAACACCCATCTTTAAATTTTTTTAACAGTCACTGCATGTTTGAAATAGACCAGACAAAAACAAGGAAGGGAATTGAGTCTATTTTTTTGCAAGCATTTTCCAGAGAAAAAAGAAATCTCTTCCCTTGTAACAGTATAATTAAGTCAGCCATTCAGAAAGTTCTAGAAAATATCTATTGCTCACAATTATTAATTTTATTATTATTTTATTAAAATTCTTCAACTGCAGAATAATCTCCTCTCAATTCAATATATGCTGTGGGCAAGGATATGTATGGGATTATGATGAAAGACCTATTTGTTCAGGTCACACTTTTGATGAACATCATAGCTTCATAGCCCTGCCATCCTTGCAGAGAGCATTTCTGTGGGCTCTCTTTTCTTTAAACAATATTTAACAAACATTATTGGGTACCTGAAATAGGCATTATAGAAAAACTTCAATAACATAAAACAAAACTCAAAGATATCATCCCTACTCTCAAAGTGTTTATATTGTAATTGAGAAAGTAAGAGATTCACCAGTTGAAAAGGTTTTACAGGCCAAGACCCTCTTTTTCAGTAGTGGAAGTGAAGGGGAATGTTGGTAGGCTAAATCAACTGGTTACTACAACCTCAGATCTTCATTCTAAGATATTCCCTTCTATTTTCTTTTAAATTCCATATTTTTATAATCTTTAGCATTTTCCCATAAGCTTTTATCAAATATATGTGGCTTGGGTATAGCTTAGATCTTTCATCATAGTCCTCCTCTATAAATCATATAAATATCAAAATTATGTAAATCCTTCATAGCAACCACATGGAAGATTATAATCAAATAAGTACCTGCATCTTATCACCAAATTGATAAGAAAACACAAAAGACTTTGAAGCTGAATCTTGGAACATTACTGCTTTAGCAAAGAGCCAGATAACTCCCACAATCCTAAATCAATCAGTTCATTAATATATTCATTCATTTTACAACAGTTCATTAAGCACCTACTTTGTGATAGTCACTACTCTAAGGATAAAGTGGTAGGTACAACAATATCCTTGTTTTTTGTGGACGTTACATCATATTAGGAGAAACAAAAATAAATCATTAGATATATAATAAAACATTAGATAGTGTGGATGGCTATGAAAGAAGAAAGTAAGGTGAGGGGATAAAGCATGATGTATGTGGTACTTTAGACAAAGTGGTCAAAATCTTTGAAAATGTACCAATATACATAAAATATACATAAAATGATATGAACATACAGAGGAAGAGTCACTCCACCAAAAGAACAAAGAATGTGAAAATATAGTTCAAAATTCATGAAAAATAAGGATAATAATTTTGGATCCATGTTCAAAATTCTTTTTTCTGCTAACCAGAAAGAAGGTTGGCAATTCAAACCCACCATCGGCTCCATGGGAGGAAAATGAGGCAATCTATTTCCATAAAGATTTACAGAGTTGGAAACCCTATGGGGGTCACAATAAGTCAGAATCAACTCAATGGCAATGGGTTTTTGGTTATAACCTGACATAATTATTTAAAATCAATCAAACATAGACTGTGTCCTACTCTTAAAAGAAAAAAGAAAAAAAAAATTAAAGTTTGGTGTTGTTTGGACTTTCCCAAGAATCAAGGAAAGAAATGTTTTGTTAGCCTCAGTAAACTTTTCTAAGTTAAATGCTTCTAAGTCTTAAGTTTGCTTCTGTTAAATTAAAGTATTGTTCCAGATAACCCATTTCATCTCAACAGCTTGTGTAGCTAGATGCTATAGTGATTTCCTGTTTAACAAATCAGAGTCCCTGGGTGGTACAAATTGTTAATGCATGAGGTTTTTAGCCAAAACTTTGGAGATTCAAATCCACTCAGAGGCACCTTGGAAGAAAGTCTGGTGATCTACATCCAAAAAATCAGCCATTGAAAGCTCCATAGAGCACAGTTTTATTTTGACACACATGAGGTCACCATGAGTCAGAATTAATTCTATGGTAATTGGTTACAAGGCAAAGAAAAGCTAAGTAATTTGCCCAAGGTCACCAGCCATGGAGTGGTAGTCTAACCATACACAACTTCTCTTGTAAATGGATCAAGTCATTTTTTGTTTCTCTGAGAACTTACTGTGCTGTATCATATTTCTGGGAGCTTTGGTGGCGTAGGGCCTAAGATATTTGACTGCTAACCAGAAAGCTGGCAGTTCAAACCCACCAGCCACTCCTTGGAAGAAAGATTGGGCAATCTACTTCCATAGTGATACTGCCTTGGAAACCCAAGGAGGGGTTGCTATGAGTCAGATCCGACTCAACAGCAGTTTTTATTATTATTATTATTATATTTTTAATATGAATAGGCACTGTCCCTTCATCAAATTTTGTCTAGTCTATGTGTAAGGAACAAACCAACATACCCCCCAAAACTACAGAAGTGTGAGATGGTATATTTATGAATACACAAGATGAATAAGTACAGAGTTTTATTTTGTTTTTTTAAAGTATTGTTTGGTGTTAACATGAGTCAAATATGTCTTAGAACTAAAAAAAAAAAAAAAAATGTTGAACCTAACCTTGATTTTATTTTTCTGCCCCTGTTCATGTAAGAAGCAGTTGCAATAACTGGGATGGTTAGCCTGGAGAAGACAAGACTCGGGGTGATTTGATAACTGTCTACAAATATTTGAAGAACTGTCATGTGGAAAAGAAATTAGATTTGTTCTGTATTTCCCCAGAGATAGAAGTGATAGAAAGATTTCGTGCAATATAAGAAAGGACTTTCAGACAATATGAGGAAAACTCTAGAGCTCTCCAAAGATCGAATAGGCTCTTTGGGAGAAGGAGTACTCCAGATCTTAGAGGCAGGACATCCTCTTCAATGACAACTTAGCAGGGGGGAATAAAGACAAAGATGGAGGGATGGATTATGGAATCTTAAGATCTTTATCAAGACTGAAAATATATTATTTAAGCAGCAACAAAATAAATTTCTGTTAATATTTAAACTGTTTGTGAAACTCCTATCTTTATTAAAGAGTATAATCTGCTGTTAAATTTTTTGGATATCATGTCTACAACTCTGCATGTTACTTCTGGTACTTAATTGATAATAAATAATCGTCTCAAGATCTACTTTATTTCTTGTGTGCTATTTCTAGGTCTCCAGCCACACAGCAACTACAGCTTCACAATTACAGCTTGTACATCTGCTGGCTGTACTTCAAGTGAACCTTTTCTAGGTCAGACACTTCAGGCAGCCCCTCAAGGTAATGAAAAAAAAACCAAAAAATTATAGTTGGGGGAAGAGTTTTTTTACAGTACTTTGAAATGAATGTTAGAAACTTTCTCAAAAGAAACAAGAAAGAAGGAGTAAATTTGGTAGGTATGAAAGAAAGGTATTCTAGGTTCCTACTCCTTAATCTTCATTGAACCCAGGCCTCCCAAGATAAGTTTGCTTTAAAAATTTTAAATTATCTTTAGAAGGTTCAATTATTTAAACCTTTTAAATTTTGTTTTGTGTGGGAAAAATTCATTGTCTACTTATATGCAAAATTCCTCCAAAACTGGAAACTTAAACCCATATTTATGGAGTGCCTCTTATATAGCAGACACTGTGGTAGGTGCTGTAGTTGACTAAAATATGCCTTGCCTTCAAGAGCTTAAATCAGCTGAAGTGATAGAACAAGTATCCAAAATCTATTCGAAGAGTCAGAATCTGAAAGGTGATGTTAAGAAAGAGCAATTGAACAGACTGTTCAGGTTAATCAGAGGAGGGGCGATTACAACCCACTGGGGACATCAAAAAAGTTTTTGTGTAGTAGATGACTGTTGAGATGGAGCATGAGAAACAAGGAATTTGACCAATGAACAGCGATTCACATATTCACATATATGATGTGATTTACTCTGAAAAATGATGAGGGGACATAAACTGGGACCATCATCTTCTAAGACAAGTTGGCAAAGTCTATTAAATTCAAAATGTAAATTTCCCATGACACAGCAATTCCATTTTCACTATTTATGCCAGATAAAAATGCTTCCACAACTGCACAAAGACGAATTACCAGGATGTTTATTAAAGCACCATTTAAAGCACTTTGGCAAAATGTTGGAGTCGAGGTACATGTCCACGAGTAGGACAATTTCTAAATAAATTCATATATACTCACATTATGGAAGTCCACAAATCAGTTTTAAAAACTGAGATAACTAACCCAAATATAAAAAGGAAGTCAAAGAAATGTATTTAATGTATGTTATCTTTACATAGATTCCCTATGTGATATTACAGTTAACACATTGGGCTGCTAACAAAAAACTTGCTGGTTCGAGTCTACCCAGAGGCTCCTCAAAGAAATATCTAGCAATCTATTTCCCCAAAATCAGGCACTGAAAACCTCATGTTTCTACTCTGATACACACTGAGTCCCCATGAATCGGAACTGAGTCAACAGCAATTGAGTTTTTTGAAATTACCTATTATGTATAAAAAGCACATAGAAAATGTTACTCATTTCTATTGGTGTGTATATATATATATATATATATATATACCATTCTGGAATTTGTATTTTGGTTTGATATCAATGGTTACCTTTGGGATGGGAGCTGGGTTTGGATGATGTCATTTACTTTTTTTTTTTTCTTATTCCTTTTAGCATGTTAAAAACAATCACATCAAAAAAAAGTATACAGATAAAAAATGTCATAGAGATGTCATTTACTTTTAAGAGAAAAATGTACTCATTAGTTTTTGCTAGTGATCAATTAATTATTTGTTAACTCTTTTTATCTGCCTGTATTCTTTGTGGGGAAACTGAGTCATAGATAAGTTTCTAAACTGAAATGTAATGTTAATTACCACAGTAGGGTCCTGAACTACTTGTCCATTACTCTTCTAATGAAAGGGATTGTTGTACCTCAGAATATTAGACCTGAAATTTCCTACTAGTAAATGGGGAATAAAATGGAAAATTCCACATATGGGGCATATGGCTCCTCACCAGGAATTCACTAATGATGTTTTCTATATAAAGAATGTTTCATGTCAAAAAGCTTAGTGTTCCTTTGAAAGGAAGAAAGCAGCAGTGGATTTTTTGGAAAGGTAAACTATCAAATGGATACTATGATGATAATGGATAATTTCTGAAGGATCTATCAACCAGTTTTGGCTGAAACTCAAGCCTGATAAAATAACAGGATCTCTTCCTCTAGTTTACTCCATCAAATCCATATATTTAAATTCTCTCAAAATATACAACTATTTTCCCCAACAATATTTCTTAAAAGGGCTCTCAGCTTTTATGACCTAAAAATTATAGCTTTCAACAGAAGGGAGTGTGAGATGAGAAATGTCCTTGATGTTTTTTTAACTCTATGTACCTTTCCTTTACCACAAATAACTATATAAAGAAATAATAAACTAAATGGGCTTTCCTATGCAGAAGAAACATGAGTTTAGAATCCATTTATGACTGGGTAAGTGTCATTTGTGAATGACTGATATATAAAATAATAATAGTCTGAGTACTTAACTTAGGACTTATAAGGGGATAAACCAGAAATAACATTAAGTTCCATCATTTTATTGTAAAGTGAAAATAAACATATTTCCAGTTACTAACTAATAACCAATGTAACTAATTATAAAAAAATGGAATTTTGAAGTGAATCAGACATAGCTTGAAGCTGGAACATTTGACTGTCCTATTTGGATATGGAGAGTGTTAATGGAAACATTTCTTCATAGCCACCTGAGCACTGCTTATTTTCTCATTTTCTATCTAAAAATTTAAAAAAGTTAATACACATCAAAACCTCATTGATAATTTAGACATAGTTCTCTACAATTTGATTCTCAAGTTGTATACTTTTAATCAAAGAGTAAGAAGAGTTAGAATTGGATTATCTCACTCTCTGTCATCCTTGAGAGGTCTAATTTATTTTAGAAGTAAAGTAAGCATTTACTTTAAATGCTTTTAAATACATGCATTTAAATTGCACATATATTTTCCTGTAACATTGGGAAAGAGAAATAAAAAGAAGACAAATCTTTCTCAATTTCTCTCCAGATTTCTCTTCCTCTGCCTTTCTTTTAATTGGTCGTGTTTCCTTGCATTCTTCCTCCATTCTTTGCTCTACTAACTCCACACAGTCTCCCTTAGAATTCTCAAACACTGGTTTTAACTCCTACACAAAGGCTCATAGCTACAAAATACTACAGCTGCAGACAAAAACCTATTCATGAATGCTAGGCCTATGTATTCACTGGTCTACTAGATGTTTATCTTTAGATGTTTTGCCAATACTTCAAACTCAGTATTTCAACACTTAAATAATCTTGTTCCCACCCTACCTTCAACTTGCTCTTTCTCCTGCTTCCCTCTCCCAGGTACCACCATCCACCTAGTCACCTAAGCCTCAAACTTGACATTCTCAGTGATTCACTTTTCCTCAGCCTGTGGTATTCAATGGGGCATATAATCATATTATCAATTTTTTTAAAATGATTATTATCTGTAGATATTTGAGGAAATTCCTAACAATTATTTAGATTTCATTTCATTCAAGCTGAATTTGCCTAGTGATTGCTGAAAGCCTGGTCATACAATCTTAGAATTTTTGAAGATTTTTAATTTTTTTAATTTGCCTTTCATCTCCTTCCCATCTGCCATTGGCTTAGTTCAGTCTCATAATTTCCCTGGATCCTCCTAACTAGTTTCTCTGACTCTAATCATTTTTCTCTTTCCTATATCCCTTACCCCAAATCCTTTCCCACTTTTACTAAAATTGGCATATCTCATACTAATCACCTCCATAAAAAATCTCCATTTTCTTCAAGAAACAAAAGACCTATTAGACAAAACAGACTTTCAAGTTTTAACTTCTGCCAATCTGCCACGTGTTCTGTACTCCCCACATGACATCCGGGGCTCTCCATGCAGTTAGTTCTACCATGATCTCATGTCTTTGTGTATATCACCTACATCTTCACTGTATCAGTTCCCCAGGGCTGTCTTAAAGTACCACAAACAGGTGACTTAAACCAACAGAAATTTATTCTCTCACAATTCCCGAGGCTAGAAATCTGAAATCAAGTTGCCAGCAGGGCCATGCTCCCTCTGAAGGCTCTAGGAAAGAATCTTTCCTTGCCTTTTCCAGCTTCTGGTGGCTCCCAACAATCCTTGTTATTCCTTGGCTTGTTGCTGCACCACTCCAATTCCTGCTTCTATTTAAACAATGATTTTTTTTTTTTTTTTTTTTCTCTGTGTCTGTATGTGCTGGTCCTTTTCTTATAAGGATACCAATCCTTGAATTTAGGACCCACATAAGTCCACTTTGACCTTATCTTAACTTGACTTTTTCTACCAAGACTATCAGTAAGGTCCACATTCTGAGTTTCCAGGTAGATATGAATTTTTAGGGGACACTATCCAATCCACTGGGAGCTCTGGTAGCATAGTGGCTAAGACACTTGCCTGCTAACCAGATGGCTGGTGGTTCAAACCCACCAGCCACTCCTCGGAAGGAAGGTTGGGCAATCCTACTTCCGTAGTGATACTGCCTCGGAAACCCAAGGAGGGGTCGCTATGAGTCGGGGCCGACTTGACGGCACATAACAACAACACAACAACATCCAATCCACTACACTCACACAAGTAACTTCTACTTTTTCAAATGTCTCCCCTTCTGTAAATCTTCTCCTGTGACCACTTCCACTTTCCTAGCCCCATCTCACACCCCTAGTTTGTGTCAAATACCCTTCCTAAACAACTCCAATAACAACTATGTTTCCTTCTCTCATAGCATTTATCATAAATGATTATAAGTTTGTCTTTTTTTTTTTTTTTTTTCATCATGGCCCTGTGAATTTATTCAAAGGTAAGGACTATTGCTAAAGGGGCAAGGAGGCAGCATCTTCTGACCTCTAACTACACAAGAAGAAGGCAGAATCACCATCAGCATCTGCCCAAGGCCTGTTCCTATGAGACCAGATATGCCACCATCCTCCAGCCCTTTTGCCAACCTAGACATCAACCGTCCCTCTCACGGCACCCACCATCTCTCTGCTGGGTTTGATAATTTGCTGCAGTGGCCACACAAAACCCATAGAATATAGGGTTTATAAGGGAAGCAACAGGCTACAGTTCAAGTTCAGGAACATGCTCAGTCTTTCTCAGCCGGCAGTCTCTCTCAGCCTCTCAGCAGCATGTCTCTCTCAGCCGTGTGTCTCTCTCAGCAGCACATCTGTCTCAGCTGGCAGTGAGAGATTCCTTCTGCCTCTAGGATGGCTCATTTTAAGCCTGGCAGAGTGGCACAACTAATCAATCCCAACATCAGAATTCTAAACACCTGAGAGAGAGAGAAAATTTTCCCAGAAGATCACTTTTTCTCCAACAGAAATACCACAGGTAGATGACTTTAACAATCAGGAGTTTAAATTGCATGGTCCCACCTAGTAATACAGTGAGAGTTACAAAGACTATGCCTAGAAAAGCTATATCATGTAATTTACTACACTGCAACTATAATTTTTATCCCTATGTTCATAGTACATAACACAATAAATAACACAAAATCAGGTGGAATATGAAATTAATAAATTAATTTACAGCGTACAGTCTGGAAACCAATGCATCCTTGATATCTGCTGATGTAAAACTTGGTCTCTTCATCAGCTTCTAGGATAAAGCCAATCCACCAGAAATGTTGGGATTTAAAATTGCAAAGAAGATTTTTAGGGACACAGGGAGTGAGTCATACTACATGATACTCAAGATCAATTTAAAGCATTTCCAATAGGCATGTTGCTTTTCCAGTAGCTATGGTCCCTGGGTTGAAGGTTGAAGAATGCAGAACACAGTGTGCAGTATGGAATATGTCTCCATATAAAGAAAACAAAAATCCTCACAACTGGACCAATGAGCAGCATCACAATAAATGGAGAGAAGATTGAGGTTGTCAAAGAATTCACGTTGATTGGTTCTACAATCAATGCCAATGGAAGCAGCAGTCAGGACATTAGATGACGTGTAGCACTGGGAAGGTCAACCGCAAAGGAACTGTTTCAAGTGCTGAGGAGCAAGGAGGACTAGTCTGTGAGGACTAAGGTGTGCCTGACACAAGCCATGGTATTTTCAATTGCCTCATATACGTGTGGGAGCTGGACGATGAATAAGGAAGACCAAAGAAGAGTTGATGCTTTTGAGTTGTGTGGTTTGGCAAAGAATACTGAAAGTACCATTGAGTGTCAGAACAGATCAGTCCTGGAAAAAGTACAGTCAGAATGTTCCTTGGAAGCAAGAATGGCCAGGCTTTGTCTCACCTACTTTGGTCATGTTGTCAGAAGGGACCATTCCCTGGAGAAGGATGTCATGCCTGGTAAGGTGGACGGTCGGTGAAAGAGGGGAAGGCCTTTAACAAGATGGATTGACACCGTGGCTGTGATGATGGGCTCAAGTATAGCAGGGATCATGGAGCTGACGCGGGATCGGACAGTGTTTCGTTCTTTGTGCATGGGGTCTCTATGAGTCAGAAATGACTCGACGGCACCTAACAACAACAACAACCACATGGTCCCTGGGTAGTGCAAATGGTTAAGTGCTCTACTACTAACCAGAAGGCTGGCAAAAGTCATCTGAAAAGAAATGCCTGGTGATCTGCTTCTAAAAGATCAAAGTCTTGAAAACCCCATGGAGTACATCTACTCTGCAACACATGGGATCACCAGCAGTCAGAATTCACTCTAAGGCAACTGCTTTGCTTTTAGTTTTATTGTGTTTTGAGGCCCACCAGAATTTTCCTTCTGACCTTTCCCTTTCATAGTTTACCATCCTTCCCCCCACCATCCTCCTAGATTATTTCCCTATCATCCATGCCCTTCTATTGAACTGCCTATCTCTGCCTCTTTATTATTCAGAATAGGTTTTCTGGTGCCTAAATGAGACTCAGGCTGCGTTTGGGCCAGAACAGATTGTTCACATGAGTTATATAAAGGCATCTCACTCTACCAAAGAATTTCCAACTGCCAAGATAACAGCATCTCCATATCATTAAAAAAAAAAAAAAAACACTGCCATTGAGTCGATTCCAACTCATAGTGACGCCCTTTGGGTTTCCAATATGGTAAATCTTTATGGAAGTAGATTCCCCCTTCTTCCTTCCATGGAGCAGCTGGTTGGTTTGAACCTTGGACCTTCCTTCTGGTTAGCAGTCAGATATCTATCTCACCCACTACACCACCACAGCTCCTTCTCCACATCATTGTGCAACGAATAGTATGCAAGTAAAATAGAGCACTTATTAGTTATTTCGCACTTTTTGAAATTAATCTTGCCAATCACCACCCTGTATAAGTATGAACAATTTTTATTTAAAACTGGAAGAAAACTCAAAAGTTTGCTTAATTTTATTTCATTAGCTCCTCCATTTGTCTGTAGGCTTCCTGAACTACTTCAAATTAGAAACTAAGCAATAGCCTTTCTAGTACTTTGGTGATTTGCAATGTATCTTTCAAGGTGAGAAAGACACGACTACAGGAAGCAGATTATGAACTAAACCTATGTATTTATCTCTTGAATCAACAAATTAATATCATGTTTAAATCATAACACTAATTAGTGGGTTGAATCATCTGGCAGCTGTTGGCAAACACGTATACTGTGATTTGTGGGTTTTTCCAAGCATCTGACATAGAGAAAGCTCTTAGAACAAAATGATCTACCATCTCCTCAGGAATCAGTTACTCCTTAGAATGTCTTTAAGTTGGAGCCATTTAGAAATCTATCATGATTCTTTTAGAATGCTACTGAATAAATTGTACTTCAATGTTGTTATTTTTTTTTCCTTCTGAAAATAGTAAAAGCTTACTCCTATAGACTAATTTCTACTACTCATCTCTCAGTTTGTGGTACTATGGTGGCTTGCCTGTTGCTGTGAGGCTAGAAGCTGTGTTACCGGTGTTTTGAATGCTGGCAGGGTTGCTCATGGTGGACAGATTTCAGAGAAGCTTCCAGACTAGGACAGAAAGGAAAGCAGGACATTGCCATCTACTTCTTTAAAAAAAAAAGTTCCACGAAATGCTTCTTAGGAGTAAGAATGGCCAGACTTCATCTCACATTCTTTGGTCATGTTGTCAGAAGGGACCAGTCCCTAGAAAAGGCTATCAGGCTTGGTAAAATAGAGGACCAGCAAAGAAGAGGAAGACCCTCAATGTGGTGGCTCGACACAGTGTCTGCAACAGTAGTCTCAAGCAAAGCAAGGACTGTGAAGATGGTGTAGGACTGAGCAGTGTTTCTTTCTGTTGTACACAGGATCTCTGTGAGTCAGAGCCAACTCAATGGCACCTAACAACAACAACACAGGGTAACTTAACACCTGAGATAAAATCAACTAAAAACTATTGGTTTCAGGGAACCTAATATTGAAATGTGTTTTTAAAAAGGGAGTTACAGTATCTATTCAGAGTGTACCTAAATGACATCATAAAGTAATAAGACTGATCTTTCACATGTCTAGGTTATCCATTAATAGTTTGTTCATCTAGAAGAGTATTTGAATGTTCGACTTGAATTGCAGATATTAATGTGTATATTTAATGTGTTATTCAGAAGAGTAAACACCTTGAGAGAATAAGCTACGTCTAAGTCATCTTTGTATTCTGTAGAGTAGGTGAGAGTGCTTAATATAGTATTTTGTAGGAGATATATTTACAATGAATTCATTCATTTATTAGGCATTGCACTATCCATACAGATACACTGAAAAAATAAGACAGAGAAGACTCCTGCCCTTTTGGAGCTAAACTTGTATTGAAGCAGGAGAAACGGAAATGTCAAGTAGGCAGTGGGATTTGTGAGTTTGAAGCTCAGGAGAGAGTGCTACTCTGTGCACTTGGGATGCTTCAGCATATGTTGTTAGTTACTGCCCAGTCAGCTGCAACTCATGGTGACCTTAGGTACAACAGAACAAAGTGTTGCCATCTTCACAATTGCTGGTGTGTTCTAGTCCACTGTTGGAGCCACTGTGTATTTTGAGTGCCTTTCAACTTGGGGGCTCATCTTCCAAAAATATGTAAGACAACATTCTGTTGTGATCCAGAGTTTTCATTGGCTGATTTTTGGAAGTAGATTGCCAGACATTTCTTGTCACTCTGTCTTAGTCTGGAAGCTCCACTGAAACCTGTCCACCATGGGTTACCCTGCTGCTGTTTGAAATACTGGTGGTATAGCTTCCAGTATTATAGCAACACTCAAACCTCAATAGAATGACAAACTGACACACAAGTGGTAGCTTCCACATGTAACCCCATTGAATCAATTCTAATACATAGTTGTACAAATAACAAAACAAAACAAAACAAAACGATTTACATCAATATAGAAGATATTTAAAACTAAAGTACTAAATGGAGGTCACCAAGAAAGACAGTTGGAGGAGTAAAGGATAAGAGGAGGGGCAATGAGGACAGAATAGAGAATGTAAGTCCCTAAAGCACTATGATGGTGGCATAGTGCCTAAGGCACTTGACTGCTAACCAGAAAGCTGATGGTTCAAACTCACCAGCCACTTCTCAGAAAGAAGGTTGTGCAATCTACTTCCGTAGTGATACTGCCTCGGAAACTCAAGGAGGGGTCGCTATGAGTCGGATCCGACTCGACGGCAGTGAATTTTGTTTGGTTTGGTTTGGGGATAGAGAAGCCAGTCAATAAGCCCTGAAGCAGTAACCAAAGAGAAAGGAGAAAAACAAACAGAGCAAGTGGTGTCCTACAGGCAAAGTGAAAGAATTTGTTAAATTGTATCATTAAAGCAAATACTAGATTGTAGTTACTTTTACAAATGCCAAGTAAATAGGCACCAGTGTTTGAAATCCCTGGACAGTCTTTTAGGCCTTCATTTTAATTACACTCCAAGTGGCAACAAATACAGAGTAATTTCTATATTGTTTGTTTGACATTCGCTTTCTAAAGGCAATTAAAAAATAAAGCAATAAATAAATAAATGTTTTCCCAATTATATATTTTACCTCCAAAGTAAACAAAATGTATTTTTGCTGCTCAATGGGATATTTTTTGTGAACAGAGAAAAATATCTGAGTTTGTGAAGTGATTGTGTGACTTTTATCCTAATAATAAAACTTCATTTTATTATTTTCACCAGGAGTTTGGATGACACCTCGACATATTATCGTCAATTCTACAACAGTGGAATTATATTGGAGTCAACCAGAAAAGCCCAATGGCCTTATTTCTCAATATAACTTGAGGCGTAATGGAACTTTGGTTTTCCTGGGTGGCAGTGAGAAGCAGAATTTCACTGACAAAAACCTGGAACCCAACACCAGGTAAACCAAAAGAAGATGTTATCAATCACCCATAAGATTTTTAGATTTTGGGGGGAGGTTGAAAAATAGCACATCTCACACTGAAACAATATTAAATCGATAAATCCATCCATCAATCATTCAATCTATTCATTCTTTAATCAGTCTGTAGTTAATGAGATCTTTCTATCAATAAGACACAGGTGCTAAACCATTAAGTTAATCTTCAGATTACATAAAATTCCTCAAAAATATCAATAAACATTAAAAAATACTAATTAAATGCTGAAGCATAAGAATTTTTAAATATATAAAATACACACAGTATTAAACCTTCAAAATTATCAAATTATCTTCAAAATCATGCTTTCTGAAACTAGCAATAAAAAATTTTAAATGTTATGTTTTACATTAACTATTGTCGGTTGTTGTTGCTGTGTGCCTTCGAGTAAGACCTGACTCATAGTGATCCCTCCTTGGGTTTCTGAGACGGTATCACTATGGAAGTAGATTGCCCAACCTTACTTCCAAGCAGTGGCTGGTGCGCCTTCTGGTTAGCAGTCAAGTGCCTTAGCCCCTAAGCTACCAGAGAAAACATTATACTATCATTTTGTCTAGTATGTTTTCTCTACTTGCTATACTATATATATTGGTGTTGTTGTTGTTGTTATGTGCCATCAGTCATCTAATACTGTATACATAGAGATGAGAAATTTTTGGTCAAAACAGTTCCATATACTTACAATTCATTCCCATTCATTTCACAGTGAAGACAAAATATATTTTATATCAATACATGTTTATTGCAGAGAGGAGAGATCAATTTAGTTTTATAGTAGAGAGTAGAGATCAATTTAGAATCACTTTTTGTAATTTCCTGAACTCCAACCCATTTGAAAACAGAGAAAATTAAACTGAATCCTCCACAATCTAACTGTACATACACAGACTTTCCTGAAATCTTCCATAAAAACTTTGAATTACTGTTATTGTTGTTGTTGTGTGCTATTGAGTCATTTCTGACTCATAATGACCCTATATGACAGAGTGGAATAGTCACTTAGGGTTTCCAAACTGTAATTTTTATGGGAGTAGACCACCAAGTCTTTTCTCCTGAGGAGTTGCTGGAAGATTGGAACTTCCAACCTTTTGGTTAACAGCCAAATATTTAACCATGGCAGTACCAGGGTTAGGGTTAAATATGAAGATGGGCAGGGCAGAAATAATGATGAACTGAAGAGAATTCTATCTAGTGCTGGAAAAACTGCAAAGTCTAGCATGAGGTTACTGGTCAAGGAGTAAAAGGTTGGCAATTTCCCATAAATTTAAGACTAAGTATGACAGAAAAGCCAACAATCTTTGTTCAAGTCTCGTGCATTGCCTTATCAAAATTCTTTTTTTTTTTTTTTTTTAACATATAGATATGTTTACAAGTTAGAAGCCAAAACTGAAGGTGGCAGCAGTACTAGTGATGATTATGTTGTACAAACACCTCTATGGACACCAGAAGAAATCCATTCTCCATATAATACAACAGTAAATGGACCTTATTCCGTATTTGTTGCTTGGAACCCACCAGGTAAAGAGTTAAAACTTATCTCTCTTTTTTTCTCCCTCTGATGTGTTTGTGTGTAAAATATTTGAGAGGAATTAGAGATAATAATGGAAATGTGAATTTAGTAAATCAGAAGGATATTGTCTATCTCCTTGATAAATATGAATAGAATAATCATGAACCACACTCTTGAGTATATAAATGTATGAATGCACATGCACACACACACACACACACACACACACCTTTCTATCAAAGCCATACTTTCTATCAAGTACCAGTCTTTAAATATCTGTCTTGGGGAGTCCCAGTGAGATGGTAAACTAGGCAGACAAACTACACAAACACTCCTCAACAACAACAAAAAAGGAACCAATTAACACAGATACAGAAGATAATCCTGGAGCACTGAGCTTGGAAAGGAAGGATACAGAAGTGGACTAAACTCCAACTGGTGGAAGAACCTGCATGAGAACAGCAGAAAGGAAGACATAGGGAGCTGCAGACTGTCAGTGATCCTGACAGCACAGACAGCTTGGATGTTGCCAAGATGTGTTGGGACCTGAGAATTAACCTAAAAATCAGCCCTGCTAGCCAGGGGTTGCACAGAGGACTGCACTAGTAGCTGGTGAATAAAAGGGGAAGCAGCAAAGAAGGAGACAGGTGACACTGTGGGTTTTTGCCTGTCTGGAGGGCACAACATTTTGAATGTTTACAAGTGGCTCAACCATTTTGGATGTTGAAAGCGACAACATTCTCTCAGATTCTAAGGACCTAAGAATAGGCTTCACTTGCCGGGGAGAACAAGTGGACACTGAGGACTGGAAATATCCCCCTTGATACTCTTGTACCCCACACCCTCTTGGTGAACAAAGGTGCAGCCATTCCTCACTCCCACCCACCTTCTGGGCCAGCAGGAATTCCATCTCAACCTGTGTGCCCTGACAGAGCCTGGGTACCATGCCCCACCCCACAGATTTTTTTTTCCTTTTGTTTTTTTTAGTTTGTTTATTTTTGTCTATTTTAAAGTTATTCTTTTTTTTTATTTTTTCCATCTTTTTATTATTATTATTATTATTCTCTCTTCTTCCCTTTCCGATTCTAGTTTTCAGTTTTTTCTCTCTTCCCTTTTTGTAGTTGCCATTTTTTCTTTCTTGTGGGTCTCCCTATTCCTTGTTTTTCATTTTGCATTTTCCCATTCTTTTCTTCATTATTCTCCTACTCTACCTCTTTTCTCTTATTCCCCCCTCCTCAGATATTTTGATCTTGTTTTCTTCCCCCTTTTTTCTAAGCATATTTCTTTTGGATTTTTAAAGTATTTCTTTAAGTATTTTCTCTCATTTATTGCCTTTTTTCTAATTCTTCTTCTTTCTGGTGATTGTTCCTGTGTGTTTATGCAGTGTGTATTTTTTGTCCTCTTGCTTTACTATTTTTATGGGATTTTAATTGTTGTTTTTGTCTGAGTGGGAGACAGCAATCATGCCCATAAAACCCAACCACACCCATACCTCCTGCAGCTGCACTTACTGAATGCCTCCACTTCCTTCTGCATCAACTGACCAATAATACATGACCACAAATAAGAGACTGATTCACCCTTAACTGCTCTTCACCAACAGTCAACAGAGATCTGTGCAGCCACTCTCATTCTCTATCACACCCACTAGGAGATAGGTGGTGAGTGCATAAGTGTTGCACACTAGTGAATAGCAGAGCATAGTACCAAGCTTTCTCAAATACATCCACAAAAAAAAAATAAAATAAAAATAGAAGAAGAAGAAGAAAAAGAAAAAAATCTTGGATGAATCACTCCAACACACAACCACTAATTAAATATAAATACAACAAAGTCACAATGTCTCAGAGACAACAGACAATCTCAGTCCACACAAAGAAGCAAGATAAAGAAGTGGAAACAGGGGAGCAAGATACAGACCCAGAACACATCCTGAAGAAGAAGCAACATTGGAACTCCCTGATAAGGAATTCAAAAGAATTATATTTAGCTACCTTCAACAGATTGAGAGACATATCAAGGAAAACATGGACAACATAAAGGAAAACACAGACAAAACTCTAGAACAGTTTCAAAAATACAAGAACAAAATGACAAAATAAATGAAAAATTAGAAATGATACAAAATCTACAGATAAAAATCCAGAAGATTAATACTAAATTGTCAGAAATAGATAACACACTGAAAGAGCAAAGGAGTAGAATCAAATCAATGGAAGACAGGATTAATGAGATTGAAGACAAATACCTGAATACTTCTTTGGAAAGGGATCAATCAGAAAAAAGATCAAGACAAAATGAAAAAAGCCTGAGTTTCATGTGGGATACCAACAAAAGGGATAACCTATGTGTAATCTGAATTCCAGAACAGGAAGAGAAAAAGAAAACCACTGAGAAAATTATCCAAGATTTCTTGAAAGAGAGCTTCCCTGATATGATGAAAGATGAGAATATATCCATTCAGGAAGTCTGTTGTTGTTGTTATATGCTGCTGAGTTGGACCCTTCTTATAGCGACCCCTCCTTGGGTTTCTGAGGCATTATCACTACGGAAGTAGATTGCCCCATCTTCCTTCCAAGGAGCAGCTGTCTAAGGAACCCCAAACAAGGTAGATCCCAAAAGAAAATCACCAAGCCATATCATAATCAAACTCACCAAAAACAAAGTCAAAGAAAGAATCCTAAAAGCAGCACAGGAAAAACAAAAAGTTACCTACAAAGGGCAACCAATGAAAATAAGCTCTGACTTCTCAGCAGAAACCATGCAGGAGAGAAGGCAATGGGACTGTATAAATAAAACCTTGAAAGAGAAAAATTTCCAACCAAGAATTATATACCCAGAAAAACTGTCCCTCAAATATGATGGTGAAATGAGGACATTTCCAGATAAGCAGAAATTAAGGGAATTTGTTAAAATCAGACCAACCTTACAAGAAATACTAAAGGGAGTCCTTTGGACAGAGAACCATTAATAGCAAACAACAACTGCCCATTAATACACATGATGACATAACCCAGAAACCAAACCAATTGTGGCAGTATCCAAAGTAAAATACACTTACAAGGTTGTAAACAGAGAACCAGAGAAATCAATTGACAAATGAAGATAGCTACAAACAAAAAAAAAAAGGGAAAAAATAGTGCAGTTACAAAACTTCTAAATAGGGAGGAAGTCAAGAGAGTTGCAAGATAGAATGGACTATTCTAATCTCAGGGAGAAAATCATAAATCACAGGGTAATCTCAAAGAAAAATGATAAACCTTCACATCACAATAAAAAAGAGGACAAGCACAGATATTTAGCAAATACTAAAATAACAACAACTACAGAAATGATAACATTGTTTATAAACAAAATGAACTCAGCACAGAAAATCATATGGAATAAAGAAACCAGAAACACCATGAAGAAAACACATAACAAAATGACAGCAACAAATTCATATTTGTCAATAATTACACATGAACATCAATGCATTAAATGTACCACTCAAGAGATGGAGAGTTGCAGACTGGATAAGAAAACATAATCCATCAATATGCTGTTTACAAGAGACACACCTTAGAAACAAAGACAAAAATAGACTAAAAATCAAAGGTAGGAAAAAAGATATATCAAGCACATAGCAACCAAAGAAGAGCAGGAGTGGCAATATTAATTTCTGATCAAATTGACTTTAAGACAAAAACCACCAGAAGAGACAAGGAAGAACATTATATAATGATTAAAGGATCACTCAAACAAGGAGATATAACCGTAATAAATATCTATGGACCCAAGGAAAGATCCCCAAAATATATCAATCAGACTTTAACAGAATTGAAAAGACACATAGATGACTCCACAGTCACAGTAGGAGACTTTCATACACAACTTTCAATGAAAGACAGAACAATTGGAAAGAAACTCAAAAAAGAAGCAGAAGAACTAAAAACTACAATCCACTGACTTGACTTTATAGACATCTACAGAGCACTTAGACACAGAAGAACTAAACAAAACAATCCACTGACTTGATTGTATAGACATCTACAGAGCACTTCACCCAAAAACAAGAAGATATCCATTCTTATCCAGACCACATGGAACATTCTCCATGATAGACCATATGTTAGGCCATAAAGCAAGCCTTAATAAATTTAAAAACACTGCAATACTGCAAAGCATCTTCTCTGATCACAATGCTATCAAATTAGAAATCAATAATAGGAAGATTAACAGAAAAAGAGCAAACATATGGAAACTGAACAACACCCTCCTTAGGAATGACTGGATAATAGAAGAAATTTAAAAATTCCTTGAATCAAATGAGAGTGAAAATACAACACACCAAAATCTTTGGGACATAGCAAAGGCAGTGATCAGAGGCCAATTTACAGCAATAAATGCACACATCAAAAAAGAGGAAAGAGCCAAAATCAACACCTTAAACCAACATCTCCAACAATTAGACAAA
>NW_006921600.1:5243370-5252450 GCF_000298275.1 Orycteropus afer afer
AATTGATGCAGAAAAGGCATTTGATAAAATCCAACACCCATTCCTGATCAAAAGTCTCAGCAAAATAGGAATAGAAGGGACATTCCTCAACATAATAAAGGACATCTATGCAAAACCAACAGCCAACATTATTCTCAGTGGAGAGAGACTGAAACTCCAGCACCTCAACAACAAAAAGATTAACAGTCCAATTTAAAAAATGGGCAGAAGACATGAATAGACACTTCATCAAAGAGGATATTCAGGCAGCCAACAAACACATGAAGAAATTATCAAGATCATTAGCCATTAGAGAGATACAAATGAAACAACATTTGAAAATGAAAACAACAATGAGATATCATCTTGCCCCAGCACTAGTAACAAAGTTCAACATGACAGAAAATAACAAATACTGGCAAGGAGGTGAAGAGATTGGTACTCTCCTACCCTGCTGATGGGACCATAAAATGATCCAACCACTGTGGAAAGCGATTCCTTAAAAAGTTGGAATTAGAAATACCATTTGACCCAGTAATTCCATTACTAGGTATATACACCCTAAAGATGTGAGAGCCAGGACAAGAACAGATAGATATATGCACACTCATGTTCATCACAGCACTATTTAAAATAGCCAAAAGATGGAAACAACCTAGGTGCCCATCACCAGAAGCATGGATAACCAAACTAGTTATGTGTGTACATAGACACAATGGAATACTATGCAACCCTAAAGAATAACATAGAATCAGCAAAACACTGCATAACGTGGGTGAACTTGGAGGACATTATGCTGAGTGAAATAAGTCAATTGCAGAAGAACAAATACTGTATTAGTCCATTATTATAAAAAGTCAAGGAAAGGTTTATATATGGAAGGAAATTTTCTTTGTTGATTACCAAGGGTGGGAGGGGAAGGTTGGGAACACTATTAGATAGGTAGAGACAAGTATTGATTTGAGTAAAGGGAAGGACAATGTAGCAAATGTGAGTGATCAACATGGTGGCATTGAGGAAGAGGAAAACATAGAGAGGTGCATGGGAGGTACAGACAACAAAGATGAACACTTTTGCACATAGAGTACTATGTTGTCAGTGATGGCAAACATTGATGTATGGGTGGGTACATAGGTGGACAGACTGAACGATTAGGTATGTCTATGCAAGGGGAAGTGTGCCCATGACCATGTATAGGTTGGCAGACAACCTATACATAGTCAAATACAAAGACAAATGTATTTGTACGTTCTGTAAGAATGTCTAGGTATATCATAGAGCTGACAAGGGACAAGGTTGTAGTCACTTCTTGGCCACAGCCAGCTACCCACAAGGAGCAAGTAGTTGGACCTGTGGGCTTGGGACCATGGTCTCAGGGGACATCAAGCTCAACTGGCATAACCTACTACACAAAAACATTGCTCTACATCCTACTTTGGCAAGTAGCTACTGGGATCTTAAAAGCTTCCAAGCTGCCATCTAGATGCAACAATGGATCTCTCCTCATCCAGAGCAAAGAAAAATGAAGTAAACCAAAGATGCATGGAAACAATTAGTCAAATGGACTAGTACACCGTGCAATCCTCAGCCTATATGACTATGAGAGCAGAAGAACTAGATGGTGCCTGGCTACCACTATCAACCATTCAGAGGGGGATCTATGTAGGAGATCCTGCCTGGATAGAGTGGGAGAACAATGTAGAACAAAACTCAAATCATTAAAAAAAAAAAAAATGAGGATCAGGTTTGCTGGTCTGATAGAGCTGATGGAACCACTGAGACTCTGGCCCTTAGCTGCCCTTCAGGTCTGGAATTGAACCTACTCCTGTGGCTTCCAGCCAGACAAAAGACAGGTATATGAGCTGAATATTTACATTAGGTAGATATAATCCTTGGAGAGAGCAATCATGGGAGAATAGAAGGGCTGTGTATGAACAGAGAGACAGTTTGGGAGGAGGAATGCATGACAGGGAAGGACACAAGCAAGAGGTAACTATGGGGAAGCAGTAGAAAGAGAGCTTTTGCATTGTGGGAAATTGTAGTCAATGTCATGCAAGTGTATGTGAGCTGCTGTATGGAAAATGAATTTGCTCTGTAAACTTTCACCCAAATCACCAATTTAAAAATAAATAAATAAATCTATCTTCTTCCTCATATATACATACCCAAGGCAAGTAATTTAGGTTGGATTACCTTGAACATTCATTTGCACAGGATTCTAGAGTTAATCATTGGAATTATGTCCTTCCTTCTATATTATATTGAGAATGAGGAATTTGAAAAGACAATAACCCTCTCTACCCATGAATTAAGACTGGTAGCTAGCTGAATTTTACCTGTCTAAACTGTGTAGTCTCTATTGAGCCATTTAGTCAACGGTGGGTTGCTCTTGTGATTTAGTGCATTTAGTGCATATTGTAATGTAAACAAGTAAAAATCCTGACTGTATTAACACTGTGGAGTAAGGATTAGAGTGAAGATATGTTTGCCCTCTCTTTTAATCTAGAGACATGTGGAGATTTTATTTCAGTAAAATTTCAAACTGATTAAGGGATTAAATGCAATTCCAAAATATGGAATTTTACTTTTAATATCTAATTGTACAGTAAAACTGAAACAAACTCTATATGTTCCCATCAAAATAAGTTTAGCCAGAGTGCAACATGGCACTATAACAATTGGTTAACAGAGTCATTTTAGCCATTAATAGATCCATTCCATAAAATAATTAGCAGTGTTATGGATTGAATTGTGTCCTCCAAAACTATGTGTCAAATTGAGTAGGCCATGATTCTCAGTATTATGTAATTATCCTCCATTTTGTGATCTCATGTAATTATCATATGTATTGTAAATCTGCAACAATGGGCTCAGGTATATCAAGGATTGTGAGGCTGGCACAGGACCAGGCAGTGTCTAGTTCTGTTGTACATAAGGTTGCTATGAGTCAGAGGAGGCGACTCAATGGCACCTAACAACAACAAAATCTCTGTGATATTAATGAGGCAGGATTCGTAGCAGTTATCTTAATGAGGCAGGATACAATCTGTAGGATTTAGTTGTACTTTGAGTCAATCTCTTCTGGGACATAAAAGAGATCATACAAGGGAACAGAGATCAGCGGGCCCTCCTACCACCAAGAAAGAAGAGCCAGAAGCAGAGTGAATCCTTTGGACATAGGGTCCCTGCACTGAGAAACCCCTAGACCCAGGGGAAGATTTATGACAAGGACCTTCCTCCAGGAGCTGACATAGAAAGCTTTCCCCTGTAGCTAGCTGGTGCCCAAAATTTGGACTTCTAGCCTCCTAAACTGTGAGAGAATAAATTTTTGTTGTTAAAACCACCCATTTCTGGTATCTCTGTTATAGCAGCACTAGATGACTAAGAGACAGAACAACATTTTTCATTGAATTGAACAGTCATGAACAATCATCTCAGTCAAAATAAATAATATAGATGTAAAATCTATACACAAACCTAAAATAAAGACCTTGCTGGATGGTGCAACTGGTTTGCAATCAGCAATTTGAACCCACTTGTGGGTTTTGTTTGTTTGTTTGTTTTTTGGTTGCTCTTTGGAAGAAAGACCTGGTGAATAGCTTCTACAAGGATTGTGCCCCCCACCCACCCAAATAAAAGAAAACCTATTGAGCAGTTCTACTCTGTAACCACAAGGGGTCATGAAGAGTAAGACTGGCAGTGGGTTTGGTTTTGGGTTTTTTGGTTGTTGTTGCTACTGAGTCAGCTCTAACTCATGGCAACCCCACGCACAAAAGAATGAAGTGTTGCCTGGTCCTGCCCCATCTTCATGATAATTGGTATGCTTGAGTCCATTATCGCAACCACTGTGTAGTTTGAGTGCCCTCCAACTAAGGGGCTCATCTTCCAGCAATATATGAGACATAGTCTGTTGTGATTCATAGAGTTTAATTGGCTCATTTTCAGAAATAGATCACCAGCCCTTTATTCCTCATTCAACTTAGTCTAGAAGCTCTGCTAAAACCTGTCCACCATGGGTTACCCTGCTTGCATTTGAAGTACCGGTGGCATAGCTTCCAACATCATAGGAATGTGCAAGCCACCACAGTATGACAAACTGATAGTGAATATAGGTGAACATATACCTTAAGTTCATAAATCTGCATCCTTATGAGGTCATAAACTAAGATCAAAAGACAGAAGAGTCTTTATTTGCTCAAATTCATATGAGGAAATCTGCCAAGAACATTGGGAGTAAAGAAAAATTTAACTTGCTCTAAGAGATTAAATATAAATGATTCTATCCACCTTTGCTTTAAAAAATGCAACATATTAAATTAGACAAACAGAAAGGAATAATGAATAGTGCCAGAATGTATCATAAAGTGCTATGATCCTTATCTAAGTTTTAGGAGCATAGATATTCTTGAACTCTGTTCTTAATCTCAATAAAGGAAAACACAAATCTTCTGCTCTGAAAAAATATATACGCATACATCCCCCTGACAGAGTTGATTTCTACTTCCATGAAATAGTATTGCTATCTTGCAACCTTTCAGTATATTTCTCCATGACACTTTTCTAATACTACTGTGGTTTTGTGGTTTGAGACCAGATTCCACCTACTGATCAAATGTTTTTCAGATTCAGACAAGGAACTTCTACAGTCACATCCTCAAAGAGCAATGAGCAAAAGTCCAAGACGATAAGCAAAGTTGATGATTCCTATGACCAGGAAGTCCCATAGTTTATCAAGTCATCTGTTATTTTGACACTTATATACACATAAATTGCATTTGCTAAACTGAAGACTTCATGCTCAGTGCAGATTTACAAACATCTTTCTCTTAAGGCAACCAAAGTAAGACAAAAGAGAAAGCCAGGATTCATATCCCAAGTATTGCCATTTATTAGCTGACCTTAGACAAATCAGTTTCTCTCTCTCTCTGGGTCTCACTTTTCTCCATTGGTAAAATGAGGATAATGATAGTACCAAAGTGTAGGGTAATTTTAAGATTAAATAAGGTAATTTAAATAATTGTCATACATTATTGTATTCCTTACAATATTCTATAGATAGTGATTATTATTGTTGTAGAATCAATTTTTGCCTTGCATTACTTATTCATTTTTTATGTGTGTTGTGTCAATATTTGCTAAATTCCCTAAAGGATTGAGTTAGTAAATTCTCAAGATTTTTTTAATTTTTCAGCATTTTTTTTCTTTTTTTATTAAGTATCACATCTTCTGTTTAATGTTTCCATATAGAAAAGGACCATTGTAGAATAAAACACAATTTTTGTTTGTTTACTATAACCTTAACTCTTGCCTACCTCCGGCTTTGTAGAAATTTTTCATTCTAGTTCAGCCTCAGGAATATTGTGGAAATACTTTACACACTAACTCTGACCATTTAACCAATACTTAATAAATCTATAATATCCAGACCTGTCAATCTTTTAGTTTCAAACGCACAAAATCCATTACAGAGAACCTGTAATATATGGAAAGATTAAAATCTTAAATTAAACTTTTTTTCCTGGTGCCTAGAAGGATTTTGAACTCAGTAAACAGGCAGATAATTTTGACTTACGTATAATCTACAGTTGATTTTATTGGAAAATACCTCATGCTGAGTTTTGATTTGGATAATAAAAACATTTTTCTGTTCCTGAATAGTCATAAATATATATTTTAAACAGAAAGAAAACAAACTTGTTATAAGTAGAGGTTGTTGATTTGCTCATATTCAAGATCTTTCTAGGTATACATCATATTTCCCTAACATTACTGACTGATTATGGGTAGAGCTGAATAATGTGCTAAACAGTCCATATCTATAATTCTTAAACCTGAACAAGCATTAAAATCAACTGGCAAACTCATGTAAAGACAGATTCTCGGCCCAAAATTTACTGAACCAGAATTTCATGGATGTAGTTAGGGAATCTAGATCTTTCTAAAAACTCTCCAGATGACTTTGATGAGCTACAAAGTTTAGTAACCTTGGATCTTACAAATCAAGACAGATGGTTAATTACAATAATGTTCTGAAAACATGTTATCAAACCAGTTTCTCTTGAATGTCTAAAGCCTACATAGTTGATACACTAACTGTATTTTGTTTTGTGGTCAGCATGACCTTAGGCAGGTAAGTCACTGGGAGGAAAAAGTCTATTTAAGCATCAACGTGTATGGCAAAAGAAAAATTACCGAGATAATTAACTGTGTTTTTAATTTTCAAATTATTGTTTCAATGCTGTTTTAAGATTATCATAGTACCTGTTTAGACACACTTCTAGTTACAAGGAGTGAGCTCTAAAGAATATATGAGAATATCCAGGGGGAGGAATAATTATGATAATGATAAAACCAAAACCCAAACTCACTGCCACCAAGTCAGATCCAACTCTCAGCGACCCCTCCTTGGGTGTTCAAGGCAGTATCACTAAGGAAGTAGATTGCCCATCCTTCCTTCCAAGGAGTGGCTGGTGGGTTTGAACCTCCAGCCTTCTGGTTAGCAGTCAAGTGCCTAAGGCCCATGATAATGATAGCAAATATCATGTACATACATTCATATTAATTGTTATGTGTGCCAACTACTAAATCATTGCTGTGTGCTAAATACACTGATAAGCACTTTCCTCCCTTACCTCACTTCATTCTCATGCAACTGCTAGGAGGCAGGTAATATTATAACCCCCATATTAAGATAAGAAATTTGAATCTTTAAGAAATAATATAATATGCTCAAGGTCATACAGCAGAAGAATTAGGATTCAAATTCCTGTCTGCTTTTAACTGCTGCCTTTAGAGAGCTATTACTTCCTATATTGACCTCTTAAATCCAAATCTAGTTTTTATTTATTGCCCAAGTTCTTCAGATTTATGATGGAAAAACTGGTTTTTTAAATAGTAGCCCAAAAGGCCAAAAACAGAGGTCAAACAAAGTAGAACTGCCCCATATGGTTTCCAAGGCTGTAATCTTCAAGGGAGCAGACTGCCACATCTTTTACCCACAGATCTGCTGGTGGGTTTGAACCACCACCAAGCATTTAACAACTTCTCTACTCACTGCCATCGAGTCAGATCCAACTCATAGCAACCCCTCCTTGGGTTTCCGAGGCAGTATCACTATGGAAGTAGATGGTTCAACCTTCCTTCCAAGGAGTGACTGGTGGATTTGAACCTCTAGCCTTCTGGTTACCAATCAAATGCCTTAGGCACTACGCCACCAGAGCTCCCACTGTTCCACTAGGGCTCCTGAAACAGAAGTAGGAATTGGCAAAACCAAATGATTCTGGGAGAATAATGTCTTAGTGGGCATGTCAAGACCAAAAGATTTTGTTGTGGAAAATGGCAAGTCCCTGAAGGGAAAATACCACCTGGAAATAGTTATCTCGCAGGGGCATGAGGGAACTAGTAACCAGACAGCTTTACTTACTGATTCAGAAGTCCAGAAGGAATAAGACATGATCTAGCAAAACCAAAAACCAGGTGCAGGAGGATTTTAATTAGCTGGGGAAAATGTAGTCATTCCTCATATATCTACAAAGAGATTATTCAAAGAGAATTTTAAATTTTTAGTAGACATACCTGCCCAGTAAATCCTGGTTGACTTTATTCCATTATTACTTGATAAACGTTAGTAGTAATATGATCAAAACACTTCAAACTCTAGAAAGTCAGGATTTCTATTCTTTTGTGTACCATTTATACCTCCAAATCCAGTGATATAAAAACAAGATATCCTTACAAAGTGTTTGCTGAATTAATGAAGAAACAAGATTGTGATTATGCGTTCAAATTTTACCAGGCAGACAAATATAAATCAATTTTGTATTTTCTGATATTTAAATTTATTCAAATGCTTGATTTCTTACAAAAGCCAACTCTTCTCCTACACATTAACTTAATCCCTAAACATTAACTTAATCCCTAAACACACACAAACACACACACACACAGAAGCATGCACATAAATACATACATAAATTCCTTCTTTTGAAGTCAAACATGACACATATATATTTTTTCCAAAGACTTATGTGCATAAGACATTTGACTGCTAACCAGAAAGTCAGTGCTTCAAACCCACCAGCCCACTCCATGGAAGGAAGATGGGACAATCTAATTCCATAAAGATTTATAGCCTCAGAAACCCAATGAAGGTCCCTATGAGTCAGAATCAACTAGATGGCAGTAAGTTTGTTTTTTAAAATATGTTTTCTTATGGATGCATAGTTTCTCACTTATTTCAGATAATGTAGTATTGGTTACTGTGTGTTATGGGCCCCACCACTTAACTGCCCTGTGGCCTTGAACAAGCTGCACAATGTCTCTGAGCTTCAAGCTTCTCATCTTTAAAAGAGGATATTAAATGCTTAACTTGCATTATCACTGTGTGAAATAAGTGAGATAGTATGATAAAACAGTTAGTGGAAACGGGGTAGATGCTGGCCATTATTATTCCAATCTGCAGGCAATATAAACCAGGGTCATTTATTCCTAAACATTCCTTCTTGCCTTTTATCAGCTCCACACCTTGGGTCAAGATTTACACATTCACTTTGAAGAGAGCAAAGGATATGTGTTACCAAAATGAATGGAAAATTACAGGAAATGAAGGAATAAATACTTAAGGAATATAAAAGGTTTACTCAGAATAAGATATGAGATAGACATCCCTGCTGTTTGGAAATCCAAACATTCAAAATTATCTAAACTCTGAAGGAAATGAGCCTTTCTAATTTATCAAGGTGATGACTATATTTTGAACTAGCTCACCCTTTAATTATGTTCTAATTAAAAATGCCTGTGCATTCAACACACATGTTTTCTCACTAAGGATTATGAGTTATTTAGGTTTAATGCATAATATTGACTACTGGTGCCTTTCTCTTTCACATCTTTCGCTTTCTCTGTTGACAAAAAGAATTGGTAACAATTCTTCCACTGAAAAATCATTTTATATAATATTGCTTAGGAATAAAAATGCTTTTTATTAATGAAGTTTTGATTAGAGAGTTGTTGTTGTTATTATGTGCTGTCGAGTCGGCCCCGACTCATAGCGACCCCTCCTTGGGTTTCCGAGGCAGTATCACTATGGAAGTAGGATTGCC
>NW_006921600.1:5252550-5257384 GCF_000298275.1 Orycteropus afer afer
CCTTGGGTTTCCGAGGCAGTATCACTATGGAAGTAGGATTGCCCAACCTTCCTTCCGAGGAGTGGCTGGTGGGTTTGAACCACCAGCCGTCTGGTGAGCAGGCAAGTGTCTTAGCCACTATGCTACCAGAGCTCCCTGATTAGAGAGTAGCTACCTACAATATGGCCCTTCTGTAGACAATTAGACACCTTGATGTTCAGTAACTTTATCAGCTGCAGTCTATTTAGATCAGAAACTATTCATTTGAAGTTAAAATTGGCATTACATTGCCTAAGGAATTCACTTTGCATTAATGGGGATGATTGAACATCGACAATTGTTTCAATTCTCTAACGTTAAAAGTGCAATAACTGAATGACAAGCAATGATGAGTTTCAGTAGAAAACATATAATTCATTTCAATAATTTGTGCTTCGTTTTGCATAGTAACAAATTATCTTACTTTATAGAGTTCTAGCATTTGTTAGGCACTTTGCTAAGAGATTTGCTCTTATTTAGTACCTCTAACAACTTAAAGTAGTATGTAGTATTGCTTTCCCCATTTCACTAATGAGAAAAGTAAATTTAGAGATTTTTCAGCTATTTTCTTTAGGTTAGTCATCAAGTGTCAGAGCAAACCCATGACCTCATATGGTTCTGGCTCCAAATTCTATTATTAAAACCACTATAACTGTCCGATCTGGAACCGATCATGTGAATGGCGCATGACCAGGCAGCATTTCCTTCTGTTGTCTATGGGGTTGTCAATGTGACAGCCACTAAAAACAACATTGTGAAAGCTCTTGATCTTTCCTAAATAGTCAAAACTCATAGACATTAAGTTTGAGGATTTCAGGAGTAAATAGGATTTGTGTAAGGCATCTCAGGTGGCATGGAGGCCTGTACATGCTGTGCTATTCAGCTTTAACTTGATTGCATAGGCCTTCAAGTGTACCTCAGTACCCACCAACCATCAACCACCATCTCTCAAACCCACTTTTGCTGCTCATTGTACTGCCACCACTCCAATTCAGCGCTCTGAATCTCTACTGGGTCACTGCAGCAGCCTCCTAATTCAGTGTTACTCTGAGGGCAGCTCATACACTGACATCTTTTCCCTAAACTTTCTGTTATTGCTACATGATGAGATAAGTATAGAAATTGAAAATAAGTATTTAAAAACTTTTGTTGCAGACTAGGAGTGTAACTTTATGTGTGTGTTGAATCGAAGTACTTAAAAATGGGCTTTTGTTTTGCATGCTCTTTGATTTTCTTTATTTTTCTAGTCATTCATTTTTGTTGCATTTTACAAAGATATATGGCCCTGAAAATTTGTGGGCTGGGGAACCCAGCTTCCTCACCAAAGATAATTTGCAAAGCACTGTCCTTATTGATCTCTGTGTCTTTTGTGTGGACCCTTCCATACATCCTCACAGTGCAGCCAGAGCAGTCTTTCTCAAGATCCTGAAACCTACCTGTGCTTGCCCTTGTACCCAGGATGAGGCACAAACTCCAAAATCAGAACCTACTGGGTCCTTCCTGTAACCTCCCCTTGGGCTTTCTAGCCTCATCTCTGGGCATCTCTTTTCATGGTACTTACTCCAGGCATAACAAATAACTTTTAGTCTCCTTAAACAGATCATGCTTTCTCTTTCCCTCAAGTCTTGGACAACTTAAATATCGCTTTCACCAGAAAACCTCCGCTGAGTCTTCACTTCTGGGTCAACTTTTCCTCCTATGTTGTTGTTATGTGCCGTCGAGTCGGACCCAACCCATAACGACCCCTCCTTGGGTTTCTGAGGCAGTATCACTATGGAAGTAGATTGCCCCATCTTCCTTCTGAGGAGTGGCTGGTGGGTCTGAACCACCAGCCTTCTGGTTAGCAGTCAAGTGCCTTAGCCACTATGCTACCAGAGCTCCCTTTCCTCCTATAGCTGTCCCCTTTCTATAGGTCTTGTCACATTTATTTATTTATTTACTTGCCTTTTCTTCCAACTTTTAGACTATAAACACCTCAAAAGTAAAGACTAGATGATATTTTGATATTCTAAGTACCTGTAAAAATACCTCGTACCTCATAAATTGTCAAAGTAATATTAATTGACATTTGAGTGAAGGAATGAAAATATAAATAAATGAAAATGCAATGTTAACCTCACAAAACTCTATCCAAGCCTCCATATTCAGCACTCCTTTACGGCATCCTAAACTGTTTAAAGCTATTGCCTCTCTTCTTTTTATCTGACACCAAACCATTTGCCACTGAGTCATGATCCTGTATGTGTCAAAGTAGAACTGTGCTCCATAGGGTTTCCAGTGGCTTCTTTTTCAGAAGTAGATCACCAAGCCTATCTGCTGAGATGCCTGTGGATGGACTTTAATGTCCAACCTTTGAGTTAGCAGCCAAGGATATCAATCATTTGCACCATTCAGGGACTTCTTATCTGATACATCCACTCCTTTTTCTATATCCCCTCAAATATCTCAGGAGATGTGTTCCAATCCCTTTAGTGACTCTACAAGTGTTCAGTAGACCTCTCACCCAATCCTTTCTACAATGTGTTCTTTAAAATAATAAGGAAGATTGCAGAGAATTGATGCATTTGAATTGTGGTGTTGGCAAAGAATATTGAACGTACTGTGAACTACTAGAAGAATGAGCAAATCTGTCTTGGAGGAAGTACAACTGTAATGCTCCTTAGAACCAAGAATGTCCAGATTTTGTCTCTCATACTTTGGTCATGTTATTACAAGGGACAAGTCCCTGGAGAAGGGTATAAAGTAAAGGGCCAACAAAAATGGGAAGACCCTCAATAAGATGGATTGACACAGTGGCTACAACAATGGGCCCAAGCATGGCAACAGTTGTGATGATGGTGCAGGACCCAGTAGTGTTTCGTTCTATTGCACATAGGCCTGCTATTGAGTCAGAACCAACTCAGCAGCACCTAACAACATAACAATGTTCTTTAAAATTGTTATAATTTATATAAAAGTATTTACCGTGACTATGTGCAGAATAATGTGCTAAACATCATGGAAATGCAAACAAAACAATGACACCACTGACCAGATAATCTTTCCATCTTGTTGAGGAAGCAGAATGTAGACACAGAAAAAATTAACTATCAAACAAATCAATATATGATATGTAAGTAGAAGAGTTGTAAACAGAAGGAAGTCAGTGGAGGGAGAGGAATACCTGTCAGAAAACACTGTAGGGAAGAAGCAAGCATTGAGCTGGATCTTGAAAGAGAGCTTGAGTTTATTTGGGACATGGAGACCATTCCAATCTCAGGCAAGGAAAGGAGCTGGCATGTTGGCTAGCAGGGGTGGGGCAGAAAAGCAACCATTTTACCTGAAACTATAAATATGCAAACAAATACCATAGGGTGTAAAGCAGGAAGCATGTCTACGTGTAATGCGTCACCCACAAGACTTCTGCTCTATTCTTGTTCACAGACTCATAGACAGCAAACTTAGAAGCAAAAAAATTTAGTGGTGACAGATAATTTTGAGGGTGCTTATATGAACATTTTTAAAGAACTGTGTTAAATCTTTATCTGTTTGGACAAACCACAGGAAACTGCAGTGATGACAGATTCTGACAGCAGTGGTGGAGATGGGTAGAACCATGGGTGTGGGGAGTTGTGGATGGGGTTCTGATTGCTCTTTATTTTATTTATTTATTTATTTATTTTGCTAATAAGTTATATGGAACTTGTGCTTAACGTCACTCCACTCTCTGAGTTTTTGTTTTTTTTCTTTCCAAACAAATCGATTCTGGCCAGCTTGTCAAACAGTTCTAAACTGAAACACTCAATCCTGTTAGCCCTGCAGGGAGCAGATTCTGAACCATAATAATAATCTGGTAGGAAAGTCTCAGCAAATCTCTCATCATTGCTAATTCCTATGTTTTCAAACCTCAATTTTGGGTTTTCTACTCCATTCAGATCATGGTTATTTAACTTCCAATACACAAATAGGTTTAAGAAAACCTATCAGCTGATCAAGACCAGTTACGTGCCAAATAATCTGCTAGCCTTTCCTTATTTGTCAGAGTAACAGAAATAGTAGATAGAATATTGATGCAAAAATCAGAAAGGTCTGGGTTTAAATTCTGTTCTGAAGCTTTAGGAGAGTGGACAAATTATTGAACCTTCTTAGCTCAACAGCTGTCAAAGTGGTGATGATTATAGAACCTACATCACTGGGCTGTATGAATGTTAAATGAGATCACTCTTTTATTTAATCAAATATTTTTGAGCAAATAATTCTGTGCATTAAATACTGTTCTAAACTTTGGAGGTACAGAGAAAAAGAAAAAATTAATTAAATCCCCCTAAATTAAATAAACAAAAATTTTAGCTTCCTTTTGCCTTCCAGGAATTTATTCAGTTTGAACCACATTTCATTGCTGACATTGTACCATTTTGTCCATGTTTTCCTATGTTGACATTTTATTCTGAAGTCATTTTCCTATAATTTGCTTTGTTCAGAATCTATTTAGTCCCACCTGCTGCTACTCCCTGCCATTCCCATTCAAGAGTCTAAGCTTCTACAGAACCTGACTGAAGACTCTTCTACCTGGTGTCTCTTAATACGATCCAGATCAAAGTAGGGACTCACTGTACTATAGATTTGCTGACAAGCTTCTCTGAGTTTCCCACTTATTTTCACCTGTGGTCATCCATCTTGATCAAAGGCAGCATATGATGGAGATGGTTATCAAGGGGGGGTCATTTCACTTCTACATCCACAAAAGGGCATAACCAAGATACCCCTATCTATACAGAGAAGAAATTTGGCAGAGTTGTTAAGAGCTGTTATGTTAAGAGCAACCAGTCTTTTGAAG
>NW_006921600.1:5257519-5264401 GCF_000298275.1 Orycteropus afer afer
AAAAAAAAAAAAAAAATTGAATAATTGAACTTTTTTATTTGTAAAGATAATCAGGGTTTTTCTGATTACATCTTAACTTCATAAATGTTAAATAACCTATCAGCATCTAGTTGTTGTAAATTATGAAAAGGAGCATTGCAAGGAATATTAACCAACAAAATCCTTGTTCTTTAGTGAACAAGAAAATGCATTATGGCAGCTTGTCATTGTGCGACTGGTAACTTTGACACCAAATAACAAAACTGCCATTTGTACTTAGGGTAAATTGGTTCACTTGAGCTTCCCCTGCTCTTCTTGCTCTGACATAAATTTATGAACTCGGGAACTAACCAAGTCGTGTGGCTTCCCAGCTGACTTTAACAAATATGCCCATTTCATTTCATTTAGTCATCAGAATACCAGGGGGCTCGGCAGTTTCAGACTCATTGCAGATGGTATAGGGTTTGCAGGGACACAGGAGGCTTTCATGTTACAGCCCTGTAAGTTATGACAGTGGAGGGGGCTTTCTTTCCTAAGTGCATGTCATTGTTTGACATGTTCACAGCTTAAAGGAGCATTTTCTGTTTCAACACCTCATAGGTATATGTAAAGGGCATTTATTTCCTATTAACCAAGATGTGAAAAATACATTTTCCAGGTTCATGCTTTGGCCAGCCATATTTAAACCTAGATAAAGATTACATCTATATTTGAATGTGGTAGAAACACAATTTTGTTTCCTGACCCCCTGGGAGTCTTGTCCTTTTAAACAGAGAAGTTTTCTCTTGAAGGATAGGAAGCTTGGAAACAGACCAGTAGGTATAGACTGAAGACACAGTGAAGTGCAACCTCAGACTAATTGGAGAAAAGACCACTCCAAATGACTGTCAATAATGAATAACAGATTATCTTCATAGGAATACATTTGATCATATCCAAAGATACATGCAAAATAAAACTAGAGAACTAAATGTCGACATAAAGACAATTACTTGGATGAATACAGCACTTATTTTTGTAATTGAAATAACAACTTTATACGAAAGATGGGTTCAGAAGTGTTTGAGGGCATGTGAAAACAGTGTCACAGTCATTTTTATGTCATTTTGCTCCATTTCATTTTGTTTTGTAGAGGCTTCTTTCTATGTTGCAGGAATGTACTTAAATGTTTGGCATGCATTTTCTAATTTAATCCTCACAATTCTTTATAAGTATTATATAATAACAAAGATAATAAAGAGTTATAATAAATAATAACTCTTTATTAGTGTCATCATTTTACAGATGAAGAAACTGACCTTTATAGAGGTTGATAATTAGCCAGTGGTGCTCAGGAAATAAAGAGATCTTATGGCACAGTGGTTAAGAATTAGGCTGCTAAGCAAAACATCAGCAGTTCAAATCTACCAGCCACTCCATGGAAGAAAGATGTGGCAGACTGCTTTCATGATGATTACAGCCTATGAAACCCTATAGGGCAGTTCTACTCTGTCCTAGGGTCACCATGATTTAGAACAGACTTGAAGGTACAACTCAGGAAATAACGACAGAGGAGGGATTCAGTCTGTCCTACCCTATCTGTGGTTCATCTAATTCAACAAATAATGATGACATACTGCTCAAAGGGCAAGGAAGCCACATCTTCTGACCTCCTCTAACCACACAAGAGGAAAACAGAATCACTATCAGTAGTCCAACGCCCATTCCTGTGGGACCAGACATGCTGCCTCCCTCCAGCCCTTACACCAACCATTCCTCCCACAGCACCCAAAGCCTATCTGCTGGGTTCCATAATTTACTGCAGTGGCCACACAGAACTCACAGATTATGGGGTTCATTAGGGAAGCACCAGGCTACAATTCAAGCTCAGCAACAATGTTCAGTCTCTCTCCTAGCCTGCTTTCTCTCACCCAACAGTCTCTCTCCCAGCAATGCATGTCTCTCAGTGTCTCTTGGTGTCTCTTTCTCTCAGCAACACGTCTTCCTCAGCCGAGGTCATGGAGAGTTCTGCCTCTAGGAGGCCTCCTTTTCAGCCTGGCAGAGTGGCTAAACTAGCCAATCATAGCATCAGAATTCTAAGCACCTGAGAGAGCAACCTTCCCAGAACATTGCTTTGTGCCAATCCCCGCAGAAATACCCCAGGTGGATAACATTTACAGTCAGGAGCTCCTCACTTGCTCACAGCAAATTCCACCACAGATTTTATAGACGTATGGCTAGAAAAGCCATACAAGGTAATTTACTACACCATACATACTTCATAAATGTGTGTTTTTCAAACACTGCTACCAAATCTTTCCTAGGAGCAGGGAACAGTGAATAAACATGTAATCCCATGACATCTGGAACAGAGCCTGAAGTAATCACCATAAGCTCGCAATACCTTTGAGGTCTTTCTTTTTATCTTAAAGATTCTTGTAAATTGGACATTCTGTTCCAATGTATTTGCCTTCATCTAAACTATAATGTAGTAAATAACTTATCACTCAGAGGGAAAATTTCTACTAATCCAGTTGTCTAAAGAGGGAATCATTCATATGTTTCCAAATATTGGATTGATCTGAAGAAAGCTGACCCCAATAACAGGGTCAATGCCAAGACATTCTTTCCCTTCTGTATGTTGTCATAAATATGCAGGTACAGAAAACCACTTTTTCCCACTGCTTTACAAATGATGCCATGGTACTAATAAGGAGAAATGCCCAAAATGGGAGGTGGAATGCTGTGACATCCCAATATACTTTTGATGGAAATTTCAATAAGCATATCTTTCTACTGAAAGGCCAAATTGCAAAATGAGAGGATCCCTGATTCATTCTTCAGTCTCTTTTACTACCTCAAACAATACTTGCCAAAGAATATTGTTGTTGTTGTTGTTATGTGCCCTTGAGTCAGACCCAACTCACAGCGACTCCTCCTTGGGTTTCCCAAGCGGTATCACTACGGAAGTAGAATGCCCAGTCTTCCTTCCAAGGAGTGGCTGGGGGAGGGGGTTTGAACCGCCAGTCTTCTGGTTAGCAATCAAGTGCCTTAGGCACTATGCTACCAGAGCTCCTAAGAATACTTTTAGTGGCAGAAAAATGCCTACCTATATTGCTCTTTATTTTACCTGTACCATGTAGGTTTTCTTCACCCGTAAATCAACTGAGCATCTCAAATGATCCCTAAAATCAACTTTCTTCATCCAACTCTCAAACTTCATTTTAATTTTACAGTCTTGTTAAAAAAAAAAAAAAAAAAAAAAAAACCTCACTGTCATAGAGTTGATTCTGATCCACAGAGATCCCATAGGACTGAGGAGAACTGCCCCATTGGGTTCCCAAGGCCATAAATCTTTACAGAAGCAGACTGCCTCATCTTTCTCCCACAGAGTGGCTGATGGGTTCAAACTCCTGACCTTTTGGTTACAGCCAAATGCTTTAACCACTACATTACCAGAGATTCTTAACAGTCTTGTTAGGAGCAATGAAAATATCCTCAGCAATTGAAATTTGGGCCTTGAAGAATATCTTATAAATAAGCCCACTTTGTGTGCTCGGTGCCATTAAAGAGAAAATTTAATTAATTTATCTAGGTATTGAATCTTTGTTGTGATATCATTTTTTCTTATTATTATTCATTACAGGAGACTGAGCAGAAACATCATGGGACTAGCCAACTCTTCATCTAGTGTCTGGGGAAGATTATTGACATTGAATTCATCCTAAAGCAGTAGCAGGAGACCAAAATTGAGTTGTATTTTGATTACATCATGAATAGTATTTGTTCAACACACTGGTTGCATCAGCACTAACTTTTTCTGCTGTTGCACAGTGGTTCGGTCTGAGGTAACTGTAGACTTAAGCAACTCAGACTTCTGAAAGTTCTAATCACTGACTGCATATATAATCTTCTAGTCTCAGGGTTTGGGGGAAGAAAAGTTCACACCAACTGTTGTGAACAAGGAAAAGCAGGATTCTGCTAGTATCATATGTTTCCCAGATTTTCCATGTAAACATGACTTTCCAGAAAGAGGTGCTGTGTTTCTCTGTATCTTTCAACTTACTTTGGCATCGTCTGCAAATGTCCAGGGTGCTTGTATCTCAGTTTGGGAGACCTGATCATTGTTGTTGTTGTTATGTGCCGTCGAGTCAGCCCCGATTCATAGCGACCCCTCCTTGGGTTTCCAAGGCGGTATCACTACGGAAGTAGATTGCCCAGCCTCCCTTCTGAGGAGTGGCTGGTGGGTTTGAACCACCAGCCTTCTGATTAGCAGGCAAGTGCCTTAGACATGCTATCACCTATCATTTGTTTGTTCCATCAGTGGCGATTCTGACCCTTCTATTACTTTTTTTCCACTGGGTCTAATAGACCTGTTCTGCCTATAGTCTCTCAAAACTATACTTTCTTCTTTTTATTTTTTTTTCCCCCAAGTATCCCTGTTCAAGATCCCATTATTAAGAAAGAGCATAAATTTAGAAAATTAGTTTTGTTATCAGATGTGTCTGAGTTCAAGTCCTGGCTATGCCAATTAATCACAGGGCCATCTAGAACAAGTTACTTAACTTCTCTGAGCTTTAGTTTCCTTGTCTTAAAAAAAAATGGTAATAATATTTATCTTACAGTATTATATGAGACTTCACTCTTTCATTTAATCAACCAACATTTATTGAGCTTCCACTTTGTGCTGAAATCTAGACACCAGAACTACAGTGGAGAGTAGAAGAAAGTTCCTGCCTTTATGAAGTTCATATGTTAGTGGCATTCATGCTGCTTGGCACAAAGTTGGATTGAAAGGATGATTGTTCTTGTAGGAGTTATTGCTGCAACTATTGTAATGGGTTTCAGATACTCCTCTCCATACCTGATCTCTATGACATTTTCAACTCATCCTTCACCTGCCACCTAAAATATAAGGTGAATCATGTTAACATCTTCTGTGATCCCTTGTTGCTAATTATATATGAAGTCCAACTTTCTTGAAGAAAGAATTGGTAAAAATTTAGTGGTTAATTGCATTTGGAACTGAAAATAGTGATGTGTCAAGAACTATTCTAAGATCTCCACCTTAGGAAAAAAACAGTATTATCAGTTACTTAGGAAGAAGAGCAAGTTTGAGTGGGAAATATCATTAATTCTATCTTGAACCTATTCAGATTGAGGTCTCTGTGGAGTACTCATGTAGAAATATATCCAGCGGGTTATTGAATATACAATTCTGGATGTAGGAGAGCTGTGAAGGTGGGATAACTATTTAATAATCAATAATAAATAGCAGTTTAAGTTATTGCAACAAATGCCACAGAGAGTTTAACTATGATGCTCTAAATTTAAATGACTCTTCTCAATCTACATTGCTAAATTCAGTATAGTATATCACCTCTCTAAAAGAAATGACTGATTAGCGCCTCTGACTGTGGTCAATATTTTCTCAGAAACTCCTTGTTGACATCCATCCCACACAAAATGCTAAGAATCTTAGCATTCTTAGCATTTGGACAAGCTCTTCTGCCCCTTGAACACTGGTGCTACATCTACAAAAAGCAGAACCACATTTCATTCTTTAGACCTTATCTCTCATGGGTCACTGAGTCCTGCACTGCCTTCTCAGTGATATTGTATGCATATTTCAGTGTTTCTGTTTAAATTAAAAAAAAAAAAAAAAAAAGTTGCCATCAAGTCATTTCTGACTTATGACGGCTCCCTATGTGTATCAGAATAGAACTGTGCTCCACATGGTGTTTTTGTTTTTCTATTTTAAACTATTAAATACTCATTAAGTGTTCAACATTCAAAATATTATTAAATGGAAGAATTAAAATCACACTTTCCTTAACCATAGATTTGAGTGCATCTTATTTTAATTGTTTTTTTTTACATTCCACTTTTTCTTTTTTTTAATTTTTACTTTTATTGTTTTTTGGGTGAATGTTTACAGAGAAAATTCACTTTCCATACAGTTGCTCACATACACTTTTTCTCATGACACTGACTTCCACATGGTTTTCAGTGGCTGATTTTTCAGAAGTAGATTGGCAAGACTTTCTTCTGAGGTGACTCTGGGTAGACTCCAAACTCCAACCTTTGCATTAGTGACCAAGTGTTAACAGGGACTTCATTGTTCTTATACCAAAAACACATTTATCGATGTACTACAAAACTAAGTATTTAAGCCCACAGGTGTTATAAGCTACCAGTTCAATGATAAAACTTAATGAAAACTGCATTATGGGGTTCATTCCAGGCTCATATGCCCTCTTGAAAAAGTGTGCATGTAGTTCATAACCAAGTAACACTTAAAAAAAAAAAAAAAACCCTGTTGCCATTGAATCAGTTTCAAGCGTGATGACCCCAGGTGTTTCTGAGTAGCTCCATAGGGTTTTCTTGGCTGTAATCTTTATGGAAACAGATTGCCAGGGCTTCCTTCTGGGGTGCTGCTGAGTAGGTTTGAACCAGCTATCTTTCAGTTAGCAGCCAAGTGCAAACTGTTTACAACATCCAGGGACCTGAAATCAAACTTGGAGACATTTAATTTTATCAGCAGATAGTGAAGTGGATAAAATGACCAGACCTTTCTCTTTTTATGAAGGAATGGTGAAAAATGATGATTTTTGGACTCAGATTTCATAAGAATTTAGATCCATAATTCTCATTGACAGAGTGGACTGTGGTGACTTGATATTGATGTGCTGGAAATTCTCTAGGTAGGCTATGATTTGGATATTTTATGGGCTAGTATGTCAAGAATCCATGTCAGACAGGATGCATACACAATGCTGTACAGAAAAATTATTGTCACAAGCAAAACTGGTGTTGTTGTCCATGTACTTTAAGAATAAGTAAGCCTAGAGGCGGGGCAAGATGGCGGACTAGGCAGAAGGATTGCACAGACCCTCTTCAACAAAGAAAAGGGAAACCAATTAA
>NW_006921600.1:5272617-5282080 GCF_000298275.1 Orycteropus afer afer
CGTAGTGATACTGCCTCGGAAACCCAAGGAGGGGTCGCTATGAGTCGGGGCCGACTCGACGGCACATAACAACAACAACAACAACAACAACATTGTTATTAAAGGACAAATATTTCTTGGACATTCTGTGTAGCATACTCTTTCCCTGTCTCTCTTTTTCTAAAGGGATTCTCAACCCCCAAATGCCTGTGGAGTACAATGTGTTACTCAATGCTGGAAGTGAAGCATTTCTGATCTCCCCTGTTGGTCACCATTGTTCTATCCTGTTGGAAAATTTAGCCCCATTCACACAGTATGAGATAAGGATCCAAGCATGTCAAACTGGTGAGTGTCTTTCATACACTGACTCGGGCTGAAAAAAAAAATGTTTCATAAAAAAAAAAATTCCATCGAAGAGGAATAGATTCTCAATTCAAATAAAAAGACTAACATTCCAATTCTTATTTGTGGTGGACTGTTTACCCAGAAAAATCAGAGCCTGGCATTGAGTGAAGCATTATGCATTTCTACGCATTAAATCATGAATATTTAAATATATGAAAATGTTGGTTTTGCAAAGTCTTGTTTTATAAGGCACTTTAAAAGAAAAACACCTAGCTCACATAAAGGAGTCATGGGTAATGTAAAACAAAATGAGCATTACAAAAATTCCACAGAAAATGGATTCACCTGAGTTTCATTTAAATTGTATTCAAAAGGGTGAAGGAAGTAGTTATTTAGAAATTGAACTATACCCAAATAAATCTTACATATTTTACAGTGCTTGCTGGGACCCTATCTCAGATACATAAACTCATTTTTTTAGTTTCATGGATCAGGCTAGTGGTCACTGAAATCATCATCATCTGTGTTTGATGTCTTATGGACATCATAATGAAATCGTAGATTTGGGAATGCAGAGCAGAAAAATAAAAAAAACTGAACATTAATTTTCTTACCTATCACTATTATGGGAGCCCTGGTGGCATAGTGCCTAAGGCATTTGACTGCTAACCAGAAGGAGGTTCTAAACTCACCAGCCACTCCATGGAAGGAAGATGGAGCAGTCTCCTTTGATGAAGATTCACCATCTTGGAAACACAACAAGGGGTCACTATGAGTCAGAATTGACTTGATGGCAGTGAGTTTGATTTTTGGTTTTAGGAACTTCTGTTTCCAAATGATTGTTATTTCCCATAGAGTTGGTTAGGAATTCGGAGGTTTCCAGTTTTCCTATACTTCATCTCAGCAATTAGGAGGAGCTGGGAGAACATCTGAGTCAGTTTTTCCATTTCTCTCTTTAAATGAGACCACTGACATTTTATCATATGGAAATAGCTGTAAATCACTGTTTCCTTAATTTAAATATAAAGGCAGTCTCTGCATCACTATGTCCTTGCATCTGTGCTACAGATTATTTGTTTTGATTCTCACATGTTTAGAGAATTATCATTATTTTACAAATATTGGCCAAAGTAAAATGTCAGAAGTTGTTATGGATTGAGCTGTGCGCCCCAAAAAATGGGTGTCAACGTGGTTGGGCCAAGATTCTCAATAGTATTTAATTATCCTCTATTTTGTGGCCTGAAGTAATTATCCTCACCTCTATGATGTTAATGAGGCAAGAATAGAGGAAGATATGTTAATAAGCAGCATACAATCTACAAGATTAGGCTGTATTTTGAGTCAATTTCTTTAGAGATATAAAAGGGATTAAATAAATGAGTAGAGATCAGAGGGATCTCCTACTGCTAAGAAAGAAGAGCCAGAGGTGGAATGTATCCTTTGGGCCCAGGTACCCTGCACTCAGAAAGTCCTAGACCCAGGAGAAGATGGATGATGGGCACCTTCCTGTAGAGCCAATGAAGGAGGAAAGCCTTCCCCCTTGAGCTGGTGCCCTGAGTATAGACTTCTGGCCTCCTCACCTGTGAGGGTGTGGATTTCTGTTTGTTGAAGCCACCCCCTTGTGCTTTTCCATTGTAGCAGCACTAGATAACTAGATAAGACAGGAGTGTACAAGATGTGTGGGTCATGCCGACTTGTGAAATTCAAGCACATTATCACTTTCTGTCTAGGATTACTACAATAAACAAGAGAAATCTCAGTTCAGAAAAGCATATACTTTATTTCATTGTCTGTGTTAATATATGGTTAATTTATGGATTTTCCAAAGGTGATTCCTTTTGTAAATATGTATCCTATGGAAATGTATAGTGCTAGTCTAGAGTATATATACAAATGTATATACAAAACTCAGATAAATTAGTTTTTGTTATATCTTTGCCTTTCTATATGCATATGCAACACTTCACTGTTTGGTAAATTATTAAAAGTCTCCTTTTTTTTTAAGGCGGTTGTGGAGTTAGCAGTAGAATGTTTGTTAAGACATCTGAAGCAGCCCCAATGGATCTTAATGTGCCTGTTCTTAAGGCATTGGGGTCATCTTGTATAGAAGTTACATGGATACCACCTAAAGAACCAAATGGAGTCATCATCAACTACTTTATTCACAGGTAAGATTGATTCTTACTATTGTTTTTAATTATCTAAGAATGTGTGATATTCCAAGAGTATAGAATTAAATATATTTTCCATTTCCATAAAGAAATGTATGGGAAGTCATGTTTTATGGAGCATTTACTAGGGACTAAACCTGGTTGCTGAGAACTTTTGCATATTTTCCAAGGGAAAAAGCCATAACTACCATGTAACATTTTTGTTTGAGATCTGTTTGAAAGACTAGACATCATAGTTCAGCTAACAGAAGCCTTCCTTGCATTTAATGATGCAGAGGCTGAATGGCTAAGAGTCTGGGATGAGAATTCTAATTTTTCCTATCACTTATTACATGGAGATTGGAATAGCTTCTTCTCTCCCTCAAAAGATGTTATGTTTTGTGTGCAAAAGAATGCTTCTATGCTTGTTCTCCTTCTGATTTAATGAGTCTCCACTCAGTTGGCTAGATGGTGTTAATGCAGCATGTTTTCACTATCATATGCTGAATGTATTAAGTTCAATCCCCCTAAAATGAAGAAAAGAAAGAAAGAGAGAAGGAATGAAGGAGGGAGGAAAGGAGAGAGAGAGGAGAGAGAGGCAAGAGAAGGGACCAAGGAGAGGAAAATAAAACACCCCAGTCAAGGAAGGAATGTCAACTGAGAGCTTGCTTTCAAAGACAGAAAACACAGACACCAGACACTGGCAGACATACAAGATTTGCAGATTGAAGACTCCATTCCAAAAGCAATGTATTTACATTAGGTACACAAAGCACAACACTTTTTTTTTTTTTTTTTTTCAGATCCTCATTCCTCACTTCAACACCCTTTGTTAGTCCCTCTTGAGTAGCCTCATACTTCCCCTTATTGGCCCCTACTTCCTGTATGCCTACTGAAACTTAGTTTAGGCTCCTCTTAACTTTAGATGCTGAAACCCTTTGATTCAGATCAGTCTTCAATGATGAGCTAAGGATTTGTAGGCAAATTATGAAAGGAGAAAGTATTATTACATTTCTGGTTATGTAAATGACATTACCGAAAATGAGCAAGCCAAATTTCTTCTCAGCAAACATTAATTTGAAGAAAAATATTTCTGATTCAAATACACATGAACATGTAAAAATGGCTAATGTGAATTTACATTTTACGCTAAGCACATTAGTGCGGGCTCTAAAATGCCCGTTCTCTTGAAATAGTTTTCTTTCATCTACTTAATGCTAATTGTATGAGAAAAGCACATCAAATTCCTATTCTGAATAAAGGGAAATAAAGTATCTGTTATAGACCAGGACGTGGCTTCACTCTGTTGGTTTTGTAAATAAAGCTCATGATTACAGTGACTATTCCATGGCAGCTATAGAGAGGGAAAACAGGAAATATAATGCAGAAAGCCCGCTTCAATGAAAAATACTGTAAATTGAATTTGACAGCATTTGATGGCATTTGATTATTCTAGTCACAGCCAAACAATGATATAAAGAGTAATATGAAACAGAATGTGTTACTGCCTAGCAGACTCAAAAGCAATAAACCTTCCTCCAATGTGACACAATCACTTCACAATCATAATTGTAGCCTGTTTGATACCTCTGAGTACAGCAGAAGGGCACTGACTGACATAGATACATTTTGTTTTTTATTTAAAGTGAAATGAAAATGGCGCACTGGGGCTCCAGATACAATCATTATATTCACCTACATAGGCATGAATCACTTGGCAGTTATTTCAGCTGAAGTTTAAATGTGCTTAGACAACAACAATATCAAATTTTTCTTAGATAGCTGCAAAAAAAAAAAAATCAGAAATTTGTAAGGACAGAAATAGAATGTAGACACGCAGTTCTTTTTCATTCTGGGACTGCATAGAGCCCCTTATATAGTTATGGCCACAAGCCTGCAGTATTTCTGAGGAGGTTATGGCATGTAATTTCTGCTTCATCATTTGCCTCCTCTTTCTTCTATCACCACCAAAGAAAATACATTCAGCTCAAAGAAAAGATGGTTTGGTGAATTGGACTATGCAGATCTTTTCATTAAATTGCAGGAAGGCTACTTGTGAATCTCATTTTGAAAATGCTTGTCATCCTGCTACCACCAGCTCTCCAAATCATTTCCCCTCGGTAATTCTCTTTTATTGTTTAAATATTGATTCTGGATATCATCCTATTAAAAAAATGTCTGCTCTAATAAAGAGATAAGATGTTTATGACTTAAAAAAAAAAAAAAAACTAGCAAGACAAGACTACAAGACTATAAATATGATTGCTTCTGTTTAGTTTACCTGCTAATTTGATGTTTTATTTAGGCTACTTTGTTGACTACATGTAAGTCACTAAAGAGTAGATTTCCTACAAAGTTTTTTGAAGAAAAATAGAGACAATGTTTTTATATTAGCAGTTTTGCAACCATGTATTGACATGGTATACACAAAGAAGGCCATATTGGGCTTTTGCTTTATCCTATTAATAGTTTGTCTTGCATAATAAAATTTTTAAGCATTTTTTTCTATATTTATAACTCATAAATGGCAGAATGTCATCATTTCTATCTACAAAATCCATCAGACACTTCTTCTTAGGACTTTACAAAACACTTAGGAAAATGGTCTCTTCCCACTAGGAGCTTCTATTTTAAGAGAAACAAAATTGCAGAAGATTTATTATAGTCATAAGCTATTTCTTTAAATAAATACAATGATTTGATCAACTTGCAATAAAATACAAAAATGTGCACAAAACACCCTCTAAAGACTTTAGAAATAGAAAAAAAAAAAAAAAAGATGAGCATTCCTTCTGAGAATTAGGTAAAGTTTTGAAGGATAGAATCTGAGCTAGTTTTGAAGGATGAATGAAATAGATGATTATTTCAGGCAGGGAACTACAAAGAATAATAATCTAGAAAGGATAATTAAACTGATTTGAGTAAATGGAGAAAAGGGGGTCATTGAATCAAGGTCAAACAAATTCTGGTGGAATTCGATTTGGGTTATGTGGAAAGGCAGACACAGATATGGATGATGTAGTTGTTAGATGCCATTGACTTGTTTTTGATTCATGGTGACCCCATGTGACAAAAGTAGAACTACCCCATAGGGTTTTCTCAGCTGTAATCTTAACAGGAGCAAATGGCCAGGTCTTTCTCCTACACAGTCTCTATATGCTCAAACCACCAAACTTTCAGTTAACAGCCAAGCGCTTAACCTAGTTGTGCCACTAGGTTCCTTGATATAAATATAGACACATCCATGGGAGCTCTGGTGGTGTACTGCCTAAGGCATTTGACTGCTAACCAGAAGGCTGACGGTTCAAATCCACCAGCCACTCCTCAGAAGGAAGACTGGGCAATCTATTTCCATAGATATCACCTCAGAAACCCAAGGAGGGGTCGCTCTGTGTCACAATTGACTCAATGACAGTGAGTTTGGTTTGGTTCTTTTATGTATATACATATCTACTGACAGTGCTGGGAGCTCTGGTAGCATAGTGGCTAAAGCACTTGACTGCTAACCAGAAGGCTGGCGGTTCAAACCCACCAGCCACTCCTCGGAAGGAAGGTTGGGCAATCCTACTTCCATAGTGATACTGCCTCGGAAACCCAAGGAGGGGTCGCTATGAGTCGGGGCCGACTCGACGGCACATAACAACAACAACAACAACATATATATTATATATATAATATGGTGTAACAAAGACAATAAATTCAGTGAGTCTGAATGTAAACCTATCATCATACTTTACCTCTTTAAGATCTTCCTATTTCCATTTTTTTTTTAAATCACCATCCAATAAGGAAAGATAAACCATACTAGTTATTTTAACAGAGAAAATTTAATATTAAAAAAATCTGAATTGGTTACAAATCTGTTAACTGAGAGGATAAAAAGAAATGACATCTGTAAAAGCAGGTACCACCCTTCGGGCTGAAAGAAAAAATGGAAGCATTTGGAATGATTAGAACTTAGAAACTTAGCAGAGAACATACCTAGGACTGGCATACAGATATCTGAAGGGAGCAACCACCACCTAGTACATTGTCTTGGAGATGAGGGTGAGATAAAGTTGGCTGTCTAAGTGTTGGGAAAATGGCAAGAAAAGAGCTGCTACTTCCAAGATGAAGAATCCTTGCTGCCTGGGAAGAAGTTCACATAAACAGCAAGCAAACAGGAAACAAATGGGAAGGAGCAAGTTTCCTTCTTTCCTCCTCCATCTTCCTAGTTTCCTGCTCACAACCCCTATTGGCCAAGCCTAACAGAGAGTCAGCTGGTAAAGCAGAAATGTGGTTGGTTTGCGGAGTCCCAGCTCTGTAACAAAGTGGAGTATAGAAGGGTAGTTTCAGAGCTGAGGAACAATAACTTAATAGCAATTGAATTTTTCTAGTTAAGCAGGTTGTGTGAGGCTGGGTTCTCTAGAGAAGCAAAACCAGTAAAGCTTATACAGAGAGAGAGAAAGAGAAATTTATCTTAGCAAAATGGTTCACATACTTATAGAAGCTGGCAAGTCAAGTTCTTGTATCAAACATCAAGCTGGAGGTTTTTTCCGACTCTCACAGAGGCAGGGGCTGATAAGCTCAAGGTTGGCAGGCAGTATATTGGCTGTTGACTCCAAGGAATGATGAATCCAAGATCTCCAGGCCGAATGTGGATTGTTTGCTCATGGACAGTTGTAGGCAGCACAACAGGATCCCAATCCACAGAAGAGTGTCTCCTTTCCCAGGATGTCCATAAATATAGTGGAAGCAAGCCACACCACTAGGGAAACTCCTTTCAATTGATTGGCTGCTCAAAATATATACATCTGATCCCATCATGGGAATAACCCACATCATAATTGCTTAAACCACACAGAATTGTGGTCCAGCCAAGTTGACACACAAACATAACCATCACACAGGATTGGGTTATCTTGGACTCTTCTTGAAAATTAGTCACCCAGCCATTGTTTCAAGAAAATACTTATTATATAATACAGTATACTGTGCTTTATTAGATGCTAAGAATATATAGATGAGTAAGACAGAGTCTATGTCTTCAAGGAGCTGGTAGTATTATTGCATGAGAGACAGTAAAATGGAAAATACATTACAATATAATGTGATGAGTGCATCCATAAAGAAAAGAACACATAGGTAGAGATTTCCTATTTGAGAAAGAAGCAAGAGAAAGATATTTTAGAGAAATTAACTTAAGAATAGAGTTTTAGAAGATGAATTGGAGTTAGAGAGGATGGGAAAAGGAAAGAGGATGGGAAGAGACACTGAAGAAGAGACCGATGTCAAAGCCATGGAAGCATGCAACAGGTCATGTTGTCAGAAGAGACCATTCCCTGGAGAAGGATGTCATGCTTGGTAAAGTGGAAGGTCAATGAAAAAGGGGAAGGCCCTCAATGAGTTGGATTGACACAGTGGCTGCAACGATGGGCTCAGGTATAGCAAGTATTGTGGGGCTGGCACAGGACCGGGCCGTGTTTTGTTCTGTTATACATAGGGTCATTCTGAGTCAGAGCCAACTCGATGGCACCTAACAACACTAGAAATATTAATGGAGTATTAGGGAACTATAGGCAAGCATGGGTTCACCATGAGTCAGCATCTGGAATAGGCAGGCATTTTGTTATAACTGGAATATAAAATGGGAAGAAAAGCTACTGAAAGTATATCTGGAGTGGTAAACATAAGCCAGTTGCATGGACAGATCACTAAAGAATTTTACACAAGATTAAATCTGGAAAATTTTGGAAGATCTTTGAGGTCTCCTAGTCCAACACCAGAATATCCAGTCACTCCTCAAGCTTGGTGATCCCACCCTCACAAAGCATTTTGCAAATCACCTGTTGTCTCAGTTTCTTAATGTTGCTATAACAGAAATACTGTGAGTGAGTGGCTTTAACAAACAGGTATTTATCTTCTCACAGTTTAGAAAGCTGGAAGACTGAATTCAGGGTACAAGCTCCAAAGGAAAGCTTTGTCTTTGTCCCCTGTGGGCAAAAAATCATTGTCACAGCTCCTCTAGCTGTCAATCCTTGGAGTCCCTGGGCTTGTAGACTGGTCTGCTTCCTTTGTCTTTAAATATTAGTCTTCCCCTTGTGTCTGCTTTCTTCTGTGATTAATCTGCTTTTTTATATCTCAAAAGTAATTGGCATAAAACACACCTACATTAATATGGCCTCATTAAGGTAACAAAGAAAACACTTCCCAAATGAGATTACATCCACAGATATAAAAACCAAACCAAACCCACTGTCCTCAAGTGGATTCTGACTCATAGTGTCCATATAGGAAAGAGTAGAAATGTCATATAGAGTTTCCAAGGCTGTAAATCTTTACAGATGCAGACTGGCACATCGTTCTCTCATGGAGTGGCTGGTTGGTTAGAACCGCACACCTTTTGATTAGCAAACTGAGCACTCTAAGCATGGGCTGCCAGTGCTCTTTAGCTACAGGTATTTATAACACATACTTTCAAACAACAACAAAAAATAATTCACTGCCATTGAGTCGAATAGCGACCCTTCCTTGGGTTTCTGAGGTGGTATCACTATGGAAGTAGATTGCCCAACCTTCCTTCCAATGAGTGGCTGGTAGGTTTGAACCACCAGATTTCTGGTTAGCAGTCAAATGCCATAGGCACTATGCTACCAGAGCTCCTAACACATACTTTAGGGGCACACAATTCAATAACACCTGTGTTTCCATTTCCTCTTCCATTAACCTAGCTCACTATCCACATTTATTCTTATGGACTGTTGTGATGACCTCTTCATTGCATGAATGTGGTCACTCCCTGTTCAATGCAGCCTTTACAAGACTATCAGATTTGTCTTCCTAAGCATGGCTTTGGACATCACCTCTACAACTTCATTTGCAATAGGCATTGTATTTTATCCTGTGCTTTTCATGTGCAGTGTTTGCTTTAATTCTTATAAAAATTATTGCAAATTTATTATACTCTATGAGGCTCTCGTGGCAATCTACTTCCGTAGAGATACCATCTC
>NW_006921600.1:5282180-5285097 GCF_000298275.1 Orycteropus afer afer
TTTTTTTTTTTTTTTTTTTTGATGAGTATGCACTCCAGTTTGCAAAATGAAATGGAAACTGGAGAACATAGATGAGTTTGCCCAGGGTCACATAACTAAGAAGTTGCAGAGCCAGACCTGAAAGCTATTTCTTCTGATTACAGGTTTTTCTGGCTATTTATTTATAAAGGGAATTCTTAATATCCTTCATGAGCTGAAGGTGGCATTTACACAAAGCTAAAATTGTAATAGGAAGTTAATTGGGTTATAAAATTTTGTTTTAATTGCTTCTTGATGCTAAGGTCTGAGAATTTCAGAGGAGAGTTTGATTAGGAACTCTCAAAAATATACTACGTTCAAACAACAGAGTATGAATGCCTTTTAAAATCTATCATTCTTACCTTTAACATTTCTTATTTTCATTCCCTCTTAGTGTTAGGCAACATACAATTAACTCTAGATGAAAAAGTATATTACTAAAGTGTTCCTCAAATGAACTTAAGCAAAGAATAACCATTTGGCTATTCGAAAAGAATTGAAAGTATGATTTCCCTAAACTCTGAATGTTCTAGAGGAAACACTTCCTGTTAAATGAATAGCTGAATCCTAAACTTAAATAGATTAGAAATAATTGTGGTGCAACCACATAGTTTATTTAGATGTAAAGATAGTCTGTTCTTTAGTGCTACAGATGGAATGTTTACCCCACCATAATTTTAATTCATTAAAAATTCAGTAGTGATAATAAATAACCAGGCTATATCCTTTAGTTGTTTTGACGGATAAACTTGAGGCTAACATTATACTTAATCTCTTAAGTAGTGTAGATTATACAAATTCACACTTCCAGTGAATTTTTTTTTTTTTTTTTTAAGAATGCCAGTTTTATAACATGGCTACACCTGGATTTGGGAATTCATGACAGTATAATAAAAATGAATTGCTTGTCACACAAAGGTTGAAGCCAGACAAAATAGAATTTTTTTTCCCCATAGAAGTTTGTATGCTTGTTTGCTGTATTATGTTCCTAGCAAACACCTTGTTTAAAAAAATCACTGACAGAAGTCCTTGGCTGTGAGCCCTGAGGTTCTCATTAGAATGGATCCCTCCCAATGACACACCTGGTACCTGATATCTGCAGCAAGTACGAAGGCCAAACCCTGCAAACCTACACTGAGTGCAGAATCTGGCCCACGCATGGTAGCGGGTAATAATGAGGTGGGTTGCCGAACCATAATTATAGGTCACTGAGAGATATCTATGAAGCCTCTATAACCTCCAGCAGGAAGCTTGTCATTGCTTATACTTAGGTTATAGTGATTTATCAAATTGGGAATCATCAAATTCCCAAACCAAAGGTTTTAAATATCCTTTGAGAAAGATACTGTCATTTACTTTGTCTTAATAACCCTTTATGTTTTGATGGAGCTTGTTAATCTGATATGGCAGCATGTGACTATTCCAGTATCTGAAGAATGTGTTAAATAAGTCCTCCAAAAAGCCTGCAAATCTCCATTTGCAGTCTCACCTCACTAGTCTCACCTCAACTAAAGAACAAGCCAAAGAAGGGGAGGGTTTATCTCTTGGTTACATTCTTCCCCAAGCAAAAATAATATCCTAATAGAAATAAGTGATAGTGATGAGGCACAGATGCAGAAAAAACATGGAATTATAAGCTTTGTTGTCATTCATGCAAAAAGAAATGATTGAACACTTAACTAGACTCAGATACAGAGACCCACAATTCCTCAATGACTTTCCCTTCTGGTCAGGTCGTAATTTTACAACTGGATGAGCAAAGAACTGTTCCAAATGAAAATTCCAAATATTTGGAGCCATCCAAACAAAGGACAATTTCATTTATATTACTTAATTTTTTAATGTTCTGTATATTCAGTACCAAAGGAGTATGAGTAGGCCCTACTTTGGATAGCAATAAAATCTCAAAATAAGACTAAATAATCCCATTCTCAGACAATTGAAATACATTTTTTTAGCATATTCCATATTTCACTAGGGTCTGGAGAAGACATCTAAAAGGAATTTGACCTTTTCAGGATTTCTAATGCAAATTCCTATTATATGACTTATGTGATTTGCAGAGATTTGTGTATCGTTGTACCTTCTGAACTCAACCATGAGCTCCTGGTAAGAAGCATGTTCATCTTTATACCTTTGCTCCCGGTACAAGGCCTAATGTATAAGTATTCAATAAAGGTTTGATGATAATACAAGAAAGAGTGGTCCTTACTTTTGGAGGATTATGGTTTAATTAAAAAAGAAAAAATTCAAAGAAATGGAAATGCGGGAACAAATTTAAAACATCATGGGAACAAATGTAAATACCACTGTGCTAGACAAAAGAAGATATGAATCGTGGGCTTCTCTTCAAAGTTTCTCATCCTCTGATAGGTTAGTCTGAACTTTTTCACATGGCAATCTCACGGTTCTAAGAGCAGTGAGAAAATCAATATCAATGTGCAAATACTTTTCAAGTCTGCATTCATCATATTTACTACTGTCTCATTTAAGTAATAATAATAATAATAATAATAAAGTCATATGACCAAGCCCAGAGTGAATTTGTGAGCACATTAGGAACAAAGCTCTGGTGGCGTAGTGCCTAAGGTTTCTGACAGCTAACCAGAAGCCTGGCGGTTCAAACCCCCCAGCCACTCCTCGCAACGAAGATTGGGCAATCTACTTCCATAGACATACCACCTCAGAAACCCAAGGAGAGGAAACTATAAGTTGAATGGACTCAATGGCAGTGAGTTTGTTTTGGTTTGTTATATACAAACAAGGAAACTTAAACAAATTAGAACCCTTATTACAATCCGTGCACCATGTTGTTGTTGTTGTTATGTGCCGTCAAGTCGGCCCCGACTCATAGCGACCCCTCCTTGGGTTTCCGAGGCAGTATCACTACGGAAGTAGG
>NW_006921600.1:5288697-5306197 GCF_000298275.1 Orycteropus afer afer
CTGCTCCTCTGTCCAGGTTCCTGGCTTTTTATCCCCTTTCTCCTGCTCTTCCGGCCTGCTACTCTGGGCAGGCCTGAGTTGCCTCTCCTCACCTAATCCCTTCTGCTGACTGCTCTTATCTCTGGCCTCCTGGCTTTTAATCCCCTTTCTCCTGCTCTTCCCGCTTGCTACTTCGGGCATCCCTGAGTTGTCTCTCTTCACCTGTAACCCTGGGGCTGACAAATGTATAGATAAAGATATAGAAAATACATAATATTTTGTTAATAGTGTTTCCTTCATTATTAAAAAAAAAAAAAATTAAATAATGTGTTTGTTTATGTGTATTGCCTATGTGTTTTTTTTTTTTTTAAAGAAAAAATTCTGGAAGTTAAAACCACGAAATATGATTATTGGTGATTTTGCATCACTTTTTAAGATTTTCTGTTTTTCCATGCTATGAAGTATTCTTTTATAATCAGCATGATTATATAAATATAACATTTAAAAATGATACTGTGTTAGGCCTCTGATGTATCCTGCCATCTTATCTTCTTCATCATGACACCAGGAAGGGACAGCTGAAAATTTGAACTGGTAAAAAATTATTCTGTAAAGGAATTCCTTACTCCATCTAAAACCTTGCAGCTATCATTGGTTGCCTTCTTGGTTTCCTTTCAGGCGTCCTGCTGACACTGAAGAAGAATCCCTTTTGTTTGTCTGGTCAGAAGGAGTCCTTAAATTTACCGATACCTCACATACTCTGAAGCCTTTCACACTCTACGAATACCGGGTGAGAGCCCAGAACTCCAGGGACTCAGTGGACAGTCTGTGGTCATCAGTACAGACACTGGAAGCTCCACCTCAAGATCTGCCTGCTCCTTGGGCTCAAGCCACCAGTGCTCATTCAGTTCTGCTGAATTGGACGAAACCGGAATCTCCCAATGGCATTATTACCCAGTACCATGTGATCTACCAAGAGAGACCAGATGATCCAACATTTAATGTCTCTATCATGCATGCTTTCACAGTGATGGTAAGAATTTATATCATTTGGTTATTATGTTGAAATTCATCTTCTTGTCATTTTTCTTCACTTAGGGTTTAAATATATGAAAGATTTTCATAAGTGGATAGAAGCACTGTGGTTATATAGATATGTTACTGCACTGAATATAAGGAATATTAGAGACCATTTTGGAGACCACAAATAGTTTGTATTACCTCAAGAAAATAACTGAATTTTTCAGCTTGAATTCTGTGTTTGTTAAATAGGAGTAACTAAATGTGTCCCTCTATACTTCCATAGTGATACTGCCTCAAAAACCCAAGGAGGGGTTGCTGTGTGTCATATCCGACTCGATGGCAATGAGTTTTGAGTTTATACCATGTAGGGATGAAGTTTGGAAAAAATTAGACAAAATAGTTCAATTTTCCAACTATCACTGATCCTATGATATATACATATGGGAAAAGTCACATATACTATAACTTAGCGATGATTTTTCTAGGCTGGCCCCGCTGGCTGTTAACACAACTTACTTCAGTTCACCAGGTATCCTCTGAGCACTTCTTTTTGCTTGGTATGGCCGGATGTTCCATCAAAGATATAGTAGCAGAATCACTCCTGCCTTGGGAAGCTTTCTCTTTTATAATATCCCAGAGCTTAAAATTGTGCATCATAAAAATATTGTTGTTGTTGTTGTTTGCCATCGAGTTGGACCCTACTCATAGCGACCCTTCCTTGGGTTTCGGAGGCAGTATCACTACGGAAGTAGATTGCTCAACCTTCCTTCCAGGGAGTGGCTGGTGAGTTTGAACTGCCAGCCTTCTGGTTAGCAGTCAAGTGCCTTAAGCACTATGCTACCAGAGCTATTAGAGCAGTAATATGTTTCAACTTATAATGTTCACCATGCTGGATTCAGATTCCAAACTCCACCACATACTAGCTATAATCCACAATGAAAGAGAGAATAAAATTATATACCAAAATGTATTAGGCAAGAAACACTCTGAAGGGTCAGCAGGAAATCCTAATACTGAAGATTATTTTCAAAGTTCAAACTATATTTCTGTTTTTCAAGTTTAGGTAGCCCAATATACAGGAAGATTACAACATCTATCACAATATCTAAATAGTGGGCAAATTTCTTTTTAATAGGACTCCAAAAAAATCTTCTAAAGGAATAGTTTGACTTAAAAGAATGTTTTCTGCTATCCTTATAGTAAATTTTATTATATGATTGAAAAATAAGTAACATGTAAACAAAGGGATAATAATAAGAGAATTTCAAATTTAATTTATTTCAGAATTTATACTTTTATTGTTTGATATCTAATAATCTTTATGTATCACAGTCTTGCATATCACATCTTCTAAATCTTTTATTATAAACATTAGAAGCAATGTTGTTAAGTGCAAAAGGTCTTTTTCAGGTATATGAGATTCATAAGGAAACAAGTTACTTCTCACTATATCCTTGGAACTCATGTCCTAAACTTCAACAGTGAAAGCAGCATTTCTATGAAAATACTGAAGCAGTCTCGACAATACCTTCCTGCTTTAATTAATATATGTTTTTCTTGAAGGTGTCAGTATTACAATGACTAAACTTTGGATCTTTTAAAATATGGCTTTCAGTAATATGTAAGTCTAATTATTTAATCTCCCACATCATTTCTATTGGAATTCCCTTGTGAGATACCATATATGTCATCCCTGAATAACCAATTCCATTCTGCAACACAAGACTTAAAGAATCCAATGAACCCCTGAGTTCTATCTGCTAGACTCTATTTTTATCACCAAAAAAAAAAGTTCCAGAAAAAGAAGAAAGCCTATGGCCCTAAGCTTTAAGCTGCCCAGGGGCCCCTTCATATGGGGTCTGCCTCAATATAGCCTCCATTATGACTGTCTGGGAATTCTGCACTCTTTTACTGCAAGATTAATACTTGCAGTGCTAAATAGAATAGTCAGAATAATCAAGAAACAATAATATTTCTGCATCCCATTTTTTAATATGTATGTGTGTGCTGAAAGTGCCCTCACCCCAAAATCAGGATCTTTGGCCCTGAAAATCGTAAAATAAGACTTCACTGAGTCCATAGGGAAAAGTCCCAGTTGAGCTTTAGAAGCAATCAGGTATATCAACTACAAATCAGTCGGGATCAGTGGTCAGACATTCTGGTCGTTAAGCCAAGTTTCCAAGGTAACAGGTCATCATGACATCTTTGAAAGAGATCATCTAGAAAATACACTATTGTCTCTGAGCTTTATCTGTTGCTATATTCCCAAGACTGTGTTCAACCCTTTCTTATTAAAGATATATAAAAAAGGATGTTCTACTACTTATTTCCAATATTCTAAAGTCCTTGCCATCAGAGAAGAATGTTCCTTTTATCTTAGCCAAGTCCCCCTTCCCATAATTTAAGTCTGTCACTTTCCGTTCTGAACAACATAACCTCTATCTACTAGTTCAATGGGCCTACTAATTTAACATAACCTCTATCTACTAGTTCAATGAGCCTAGTTCAATGGGCCTTCAGGCTCAAGAAAAATTATTGATAACTCAATCCAATTTGGCAAATAGTCATTGAAGGCTATATTCAATACCTCAGTATTCAATACTACACTCAACTGTATTGTTGAAGTCAGTCAGGAGACTGGGCCATTGGGCAAAGTGGGAGACTACAGGCAAAGATTCAGGCACAGGGTATTGGTGCTGGACACTTGAGGTTTCTGAGTGCCTTTGGTTCTGCTGCTCATGTTTAGATGACTCCTGATTTAAATCATTCTTCAAGTGCCTTTCTGGCTTTATGTATTGTTTCTTTTATTCCTGAACCAGCTAAACATTTTTTACTGGCTCCCTCCCCTTTCTGTGTCTGCCCTAGGCAGTTTTTCAAGTTTTTGTTTCATTTTCTGCTTTGGCTGAAATTTCTCAGAGCAAAGGAACCACATTTGCCATTAATGAGGTCCATCCCCACAATTGAAGTGTTGCAATTCAATCCACAGGCTTGCGAGAGGTATCGCTAATGCCTCTCATTTAGTCTCTTGTTTATTGAGATTCCATCTCAGCAAGAGGGGCACCAATAACTTGCCCATAGTGGTGGTGCCATCATTAGCTGGTCCCAGTGTCCTCTCAGAATTGTTTACAGACAGGTGGATATTGCTGGGAGAGCCACATAAAACAGGTGCAATGGAGGCATGAATCCTGCTGGTGGTGGCAGTGGATGGAGAACTGGCAGTGGGGGCCCTCCGTAGGGGTGGGGAACATATGTGTTGGCAGGAGCAGCAGCAGCAGCAGAGGCAGCAGGAGAGGAGAAATGGAAAGAGTGTGGGTTTTAATGCCTCAACAGCTTTTCTCCCAACTTCATGAAAAGTTTCATCTTCATTTGTGTCTAAGTAGGTCCTCCCAAGGGGGCAGAAGAAGTATTTAGATTCTTAGGGTCTCCTTAGACCAACAGTCTTCACTGTTGTAAACAACCTTAAAGTGGAAGTCCTTAAACTCTCTTCCCAATTATATCCATGATAAATTGTGCAGTGTCAGGAGAGAAACTGTATTTAGCCTTCTTTGGCATGCAAGAGTTCCATGGTGGTATTTACAGGGAACACTCCTGGCGAGGTTGGCGTTACTGCTGCCACCATTCAGGGTTTGTTTGCTTCCTTTCATTGGCACCTGTGATAGCACTGGCAGAAAGAACTTGGGATTTAAAGGCAAAGGTGGTTTACCTGTTAGTGTGTGCTCTAAGTATATCCCTGCGTACCCCACAGGGTTACGAAACATCAAGCCCAGATCACACATTTGCCCAGTACCCTGAAAGATAGATGGTACTTCACTCTGTGTGCAGATTCAAGCATAAGGTACTGAGTGGGTAGGCAAATTGCATGGGTCACTAAAAATTGGCTTCCAATCTGGAAATAAAATCCATAATGACAAATTCTAGTTTCTAGATTCTAGTTATCAAATTCCCCTTCCCAAAGTCAAGAAGGAAGTATTTAAAATTCTTCATGTGGCTGTCTCAAATCTTGTTACCATTAAATAAATGTGTGGCAAAAGATAAAAAATTATATACTTCATAGTCACTACATTACAGAGAATTTATGAGTAATCAATGATTCATTTTTCATACCATTTTCATACTTATTAGGTACAATATAAAACATTTTTGCTCTTCACATTGATCTTGATCTTAAATTAGTTGTAGCTCTATTTGATATTTTTTAGATTTTTTTCCACAGATTTACTTATAAGATAACATAAATGTTCTGGGAGATATAGCTGTCTAAAGTGGCTCCTTTGGTGACTATCTTTTAACCTGATTTAACTTATTACCAAAGAAAATTTGGTAACTGTGTCAAAAATATGTCTAGGTAAATGTCACATGAATCAATGATTACTCATTGATATAATTCATTTGTTTATTGTAATGATGTATTTAGTTTGACATTAACTTTTCATTTACTAGCCTTGTTATCATTATGCCTTCTTTCCTCGGAAACCCAAGGAGGGGTTGCTATGAGTCGGATCTGGAACATAACCACAGCAACAACAACAACAGGTCTCTGGCACTTGAGTGCTAGCCAGAAAGCTGTCGGTTCAAATCCACCAGCCACTCCTTGGAAGGAGGGTAGGGCAATCTATTTCTGTAGTGATACCACCTCAGAAACCCAAGGAGGGGTCGCTATGAGTCGGGTCCAACTCAATGACACATAACAACAACAACACAGGTCACAAATATGCATTGGTGATCTACTTTTTCACTTGATTTGGGGGGGTTATATAAGTCTTCTTGACCATCATATAACTATTTCTTTGAAATAATTTAATTTTTCTGTAACAAATCTCTTTAAAAAATCTTCATCTGGACTCCCTTGAACACCCATGGTAATATCTAGGACAGATGCAGTGGTTTTACAGGTACTTTCAATAGTGAGAACTAGTCCAATGTTAGTAATAAAGAATATTTTCAGGTCATAAAAATAAAAGTCTAGTCTCATTCAAAGGTTGTCTTGATCTAGAGATCTGCAGTAGAGCAAAAAGAGCATGGTCATTTTCTTCACTCTTCCTCAGTTTCCTCCTTTTCACCTCTTGCTGATTCCCCCAGATCATGACAGGAAAGAGGCTTAGATAAAAAGAGGCAGAGTCCTAACAATCAATATGGTACCAATCAGTCAGCCGATGCCCTCTGTTGGACAGGTGCCTCATGGAATTTTCATTGTGAAGAGATATTCCCATAGGAAATCCCGTGCTTTTCAGTTCCCTGATGCAGGCAATACACTCTCTGGCTAATTTCTTGCACCTCTAACTTTTCCTGCCCTGAAAGCTGAACCAGAACTATTTTACTATTTTACTTCTGGAGTTCTCCATCCAAAGAAAGCACCAATTTCAGGTCATATGACCTGAAATATAAAATAGACAACATCTTAGAAAGACCAGTCAGATCAAGACCAGGGGCCAACTGTGGAACAAACCATCAATTACTCACATGCAAGTTCAGTTCGAAGCTGAAGAAAATTAAAACCAGTCCACGAGAACCAAAGTGTAATCTTGAGTATATCTTGAGTATATCTGACTTTAGAGACCATCTCAAGAAGTCTTAGTGCATTGAACACTAATGACTGAAGAAGAGAGGAGTTGTACAAGGATATCATACATGAAGAAATCATAAGCTCACTAAAATGACAGGAAAGAAAGAAAAGACAAAATGTATGTAAGAAAAGACTTTGAAACTTGATCTTGATAATAGAGTAGCTAAAGCAAATGGAAGAAATGACAGGGTTGAACAGAATAGTCCAAAGTTTAACTCAAGAAGATAAAGCAAAGTATTATAATGAAAGATGCAAAGACCTAGACATATAACAAAAGAAGAAATTGAACAGATCATAAAAAAATCTAAAAAAACCTCCTAGTCAAGACATCTTCACTGGCAATTTCTTTTCAGAAAGCAGCTGACCCCAAACTATTCCAGAATATAGAAAACGAGGGAATACTCCCGAATTCATTCTATGATGTGAGCATAAAAAATTCTAAGTAAAATTCTAGCCAATAGAATCCAATGATATATCAAAAAAAAAAAAAAAAAAAAGATACACCATGACCAAGTGGGATTCAAACCAGGTTTGCAAGGATGATAACATTAGAAAACCAATCCATGGGATCCACCACATAAATAAAACAAAGGAAAATAATCATATGATAATATCAATCAATGCAGAATACATATTTGACAAAATCCAATACCTATTCCTGATAAAAATGTTCAATGAAATAGGAATTGAAGGGAAATCGCTCAATATAATTAAAGGCATATAAACAAGACTAATGGCCAGCATTAGTCTCAATGGAGAAATACTGAAAACATTTTCCTTATAAATGGGAACCAGAAAAGGGTGCTCTTGATCACCACTCCTATTTAATATTGCATCAGACGTCCTAGAGAGAGCAATAATGCAAGAAAGGGAAATAAAACCCTTCCAAATTGTCAGAGAAGAAATAACACTATCTCGATTTTCAGATAATATGATCCTTTACTTAGAAAATCCCATATATTCATCAAGAAAACTACTGGAACTAATTGAAAGATTTGGCAAAGTGGCAGGGTACAAGATCAACATACACAAATCAGTCAGACTTCTTCACACTAACAAAAGGAACTCCGAAAAGGCAATCATGAAAACAACACCATTTACAACAGCCACTGAAAAGAGGAAATAATTAGGAATAAATCTAACCAGAGATAGGAAAAAACTATACAAAGAAAACTAAAAAACACTACAAGAAACCAAGAGACCTACATAAATGGAAGAATATACCGTGCTCATAGATAGTAAGAATTAACACTGTAAAAAATGACAGTACTACCCAAAACAATCTACAGACATAATGCACTCCCAATCCAGATTCCATCAACTTTCATTAAAGAAATGGAAGCACTAATCACTAACTTTATATAGAAAGGAAAGATAAGCAAAGCACTACTAAGGAAAGAACTAAGTAGGAGCCCTCTCATTTCCTGATCTCAAAACCTACTTACACAGCCATGGTAGTCAAAGCAGCCTGGCACTGATCCAATGACAGATACAGAGACCAATGAAAAAGAATGGAGAAACAAGAAGTAAATCCATCCTCCCACGGACAGCTGACCTTTCACAAGGGGCAAAAACCCATTAAATGGGGAAGAGATAATCTCTTTGACAAATGGTGCTGGCAAAACTAAATATTCATTTGCAGAAAAATGAAACAGGATCTATATCTCACAGTATATACAAAAACTAACTCAAATGGATCAAAGACCCAAGTGTTAAAGCTAAAATTATCAAAGAAAAAATAGGGACAAACTTAGAGGCATTAATATATCGCATAAATACACTATCAAACACACCTAAAAATGCACAAACAGCAGAAGACAAACTAGATGACTAGGACTCCTGAAAATTAAACATTTATGTGCATCAAAAAGACTTCACCAAAATTGTAAAAAGAGAATCCAAAGGCTGGGAAAACAATTTTTGGCAATGACCTATCAGACAAGAGACTAATCTCTAAAATTTATAGAAAACTTCAACACCTCAACAACAAAAAGATGAATTAAAAAATGGGAGAGCACATGAACAGACACTTCACCAAAGAAGACATTCTGGTGACCAACAAACACATGGGAAAATGCTCAGAGTCATTAGCTATTTGTTGTCGGTAGGTGCCATTGAGTTGACACTACCTCATAGTTAGCCAATGTACAACAGAAAGAAACATTACCCAGTCGTGGATCATCTTCACAATTTTTGTTATACTTGAGCCCATCATTGCAGCCACTGTGTCAATGCATCTCACTGAGGGTCTTCCCCTTTGTTGCTGACCTTGCCCTTTACCAACCATGATATCCTTCACCAGGGAATGGTCCTTTCTGACAAAATGACCAAAGTAGGTGACCAAGGAGCATTCCAGCTAAACTTCTTCCAGGACAGATTTGTTCTTCTAGCAGTCCATGGTTCAAATATATATGTATATGTACATATATTTGACAAATGATATTTCTGCATATGTATTTTTATATACTGAAAATATATCCATGAATATAGTAGAGCATACAGCAGAAAAAGTTATGAAAACTTTTTAGCCATAACCAAACACCTTCAGGGAGCAAGTCAATGAGCCTCATGCACCATAGTCTTGAAGGACATCAAAATCAATTGATACAACATAGCCACAAAGAAAATGTTTTACATCTTACTTTGGTGAGTGGTCGCTGAGGTATTAAAAGCTTGTGAGTGGCCGTCTAAGATGCCACTATTTGTCTCCCCCCATCACTGTCTGAAGCAAAGAAGATGGAAGGAGTAATAGACCATGGAAACCTCAGCTTCCACTACCCTGAAACCAGAACTAGATGGAACTACAACTACCAACCACTCTGAAATGGATCACATTCGGTGATTCTGGATAAAGTGGGAAAAATGTGGAAGAAAACTCAAAATAATAATTTAAAAAATTCAGGCTCTCTGGTCAGATAGAGATGGATCAAACCCCAGAAACTATGGCTGTTAGTGACCCTTCAAGACCAGAACTGACTCAACCCTTCAGCTCAACTTTCAGCCAAACAATAGACAGGTCTATAAGGTGAACAGTAACACTAGGAAAGTATGCACTCCTTAGAACAATCAACGAGCTGAGATCAAAAGGGCAGCATTTGCTGAAGGACAAAGTTCAAAAGGCAAAAGAGATAGAAAAGAAGATGAAATGGAAATAGGAAATACAGGGAGGCAGTAGGATGAATGATGTTACATTGTAGGGATTGCAATCAATGACATGAAACAAAATGTGTATGAATTGTTGAATGGAAAACTGATTTGCTTTGTAAATCTTCACCCAAATCACAATAACAAGTGGAGAAAAAAAAAAAAAAAGCAGCATTTCTCAAACTGAAACAACTTAGGGAAAAATTCAAGCCTCCAATTGCAGTATTGAAGGATCCTATGGGCAAAATGGGAGCTCTGATGGCATAATACCTAAGGCATTTGACTGCTAACCAGAAGGCTTGCACTTCAAACCCACCAGCCACTCCTCAGAAGGAAGGTTCGGCAATCTACTTCCATAGTGATAAGACTTCAGAAACCCAGGAGGGTAACTATGAGTCGGACCCAACTCGATAGCAGTGAGTTTGGTTGGCTTTTTTTTTTTTTTTTTTTGCTATGGGCAAAATATGAAACAACACAGAAGGCATCAAGGAAAGATGGAAGGAATACACAGTCACTGTGCCAATAAGAATTGGTTGACATTAAACTATTTCAGGAGGTAGCATATGACTAAGAACTGATAGTATTGAAGGAAGAAGTACAAGTTGCACTGCAGGCACTGGTGAAAAATGAGGTTCTAGGAATGGGTGAAATACTAATTGAGATGTTTCAACAAATGGCTGCAACACTGGAAGTGCCCATTCTTCTATGCCAAGAAATTTGAAAGACACCTACCTGGCCAATCAACTGGAAGAGATCCATATCAGTGCCCACTCCAAAGAAAGTAATCCAAGAGAATGAGGAAATTATTGAGCAAGATAATTAATATCATGCACAAGTAAATTTTGCTGAAGGTAAAACAAAAACAATTGCAGTAGTACATCAACAGGGAACTGCCAGAAATTCAAGCCAGATTCAGAAGAAGACTTGGAATGAGAGATATCAATACTGATGTCAGATGGATCTTGGCTGAAAGCAGAGAATACTAGAAAGATGTTTACCTGTGCTTTATTGATTATGCAACAGCATTTGACTGTGTGGATCATAACACATTATGGATAACATTACAAAGAATGGAAATTCCAGAACACTTAATTGTGCTCATGCAGAACCCATATATAGACCAAGAGGCAGTCATTAGAACAGAATGATGGGATACTGCATGGTTTAAAATCAGGAAAGGTGTGTGTTAGGGTTGTATCCGTTCACAATACTTATTCACTCTGTATGCTAAGAAAATAATCTAAGAAGGTGGACTATATGAAGAAGAATGTGGCACCAGGATTAGAGAAAGACTCATTAACAATCTGTGATAAGCAGATGATACAACTTTGCTTGCTGAAAGTGAAGATGACTTGCAGCACTTACTGATGAAGATTAAAGACTACAGTCTTCAGTATGGATTGCAGTTCAACATAAAGAAGACAAAAATCCTCACAACTGAACCAATTAAGCAACATCGTAATAAATCCATGACATGACAAGCTGTCAAGGATTTCATTTTACTTGGATCCTCAATCAATGCCCGTGGAAGCAGTAGTCAGGAAGTTAAATGGTGTATCGCATTGGGCATCTCTACTGCAAAAGATCTCTTTAAAGTGTTATAAATCGAAGATGTGACTTTGAGGACTAAGGTGTGCCTAATCCAAGCCATGGTATTTTCAATGGCCTTGTACACATATGGGAGCTGGATAATGAATAAGGAAAACTGAAGAAGAGTTGATGCATTTGACTTTGAATTGTGCTTGCAAAGAATATTAAATATACCATGAACTGCCAGAAGAACAAAGAAATTGTCTTGGAAGGAGTACAATGAGAATGATCCTTAGAAACAAGAATGTAGAGATTTTTGTCTTTTGTACTTTGGATGTGTTATCTGGGAGAACTAGTTCTTGGAGAGGAACATCATGCTTGGTAGAGGGTCAGCAAAAAAGAGGAAGGCTCTCAGTGAGATGGATTGACACAATGGCTGCAACAATGGGCTGAAAGGTAGCAGTGATTATGAGGATGGCACAAGACAGGATAGTGTTTCACTCTGTTCTACATAGAGTCACTATGAGTCAGAACAGACTAAATGACACATAACAACATCACCTTGACCATACTCTTATTTCTTCTTTGACATTCACTTGTTGTTGTTGTTGTTATGTGCTGTCGAGTCGGACCCGACTCATAGCGACCCCTCCTTGAGTTTCCAAGGCAGTTATCACTACATAAGTAGATTGACCCATCTTTCTTCCGAGGAGTGGCTGATGGGTTTGAACCGCCAGCCTTCTGGTTAGCAGTCAAGTGCCTAAGGCACTACACTACCAGAGCTCCCAGACAGACTCTAGAGAACACTAAATATAAACTAAGCCAGAGACTGAAATATTAGCAAGAATGACTGACAATATAAAATAAAGAACTAATCAAAAGTAGCAACACTTCTACTTTTTTTTAATCTATGAAGATTATATACTTTTTTTTTAAATTGTGCTTTGGGTGCAAATTTACAGAGCAGAATTTATTTTACATTCAACAATTCATGTACATTTGATTTCACACCCCAATTACATTCACCAGACCTGGGGAAAGCTTGTTCCATGAAATAGTGAAAGTGCAGCTTGCCCAGTACTATCTTCTCTACTGGATCTAACATGCTGTGTGAAATCAAGCAAGCCTCTCAACTTCAGAATTCATTGAGTAAGAAGCAGGTATCAATTTCTGTGTTAAGCCATGATCCTAAATTCCTGTGATCCTATGAGGATCTCAGAAGACCCCTGTGGTATTTCAGTTGTGTGTCAATTTGGCTGGGCCTGCTTTTGAGTGGCTGGGAAGCTGGATGTAATTATTCCCCATGGTGAGGCTGGCAATCAACTTCATGGTGGAATCTGCAGTGAATAGCTGCCTTAGGGATGTGGTGTGCTTCCAGTATATAAGAAGCATTGAGAATGGTCTCTTAGTTTTTTGCATGCTTGGATCCTACATTTGGCTGACTCATCAATGAGTGGCCTGCCATGTTGTCTACTAATTTTGGGACTGTCTCTACACTTGAACTAGTGGCCTGCCATGTTGTTTGATAATCTGGGAACTGTGCCATTTTACTTGTTGACCTTGGGTTTGTCAGCCTCAGCATCCAACAGCTTCCTGAGCTTAAGAGAAGCTTCTAGTTTCAGTGGACCAGAAGCAAGAGGCAGAGATGAAGCCCAAGGTCCAGGGCCCTTCACTCAGCCCCTAGAGCTTGGCATTTTGAACTTGGACTTCTAGCTTCCTAAACTGTAAAAGAGTAAATCCCTTTTGTTAAAGCCACCCACTTATGTATTTTCTGTTAGAGCAACACTAGAGGTAACAAAAACAACCCCTGCCCAACCTAGTACTAGCACCAAGATTGTCCTATGAATTTCTTCAAATCAGCAGAAAGCTTCCTACAATGAGTAGAATGCTCATCTCATATTTCTTACAAATGCCTTCAATTTCTTCAAGTGGTTCTCTTGAATATCCCTCATATGGCTTGGGAGATGAGCGTGGAGGACACCCTATATTTCCCCCTAAGAGGGAAGGAAACAGCCAAAGCTCTCACTTTTCCTCTGCATTCCCTTGTTTAACTCCCTTTTCATGAACTTAGATCTCTCCTAAAGGTTGTTGGAGGAGATTGGGGTTTGCAGATTTTAAGACTTTTTCTGCCTTTTTCTTCTAAATACTTCAAGGATATGTCTAGCAGTTTCAGAAGATTTACGTATTACCTACTTTTCCAAGCTTCAAAGCTTGATTCATTACTCCTGTACACAATCCCATTTCCCATTCTGTTACATAACGAAATGGCTCATTATCTTTCCAGTTATGCAAGCCAAGCCACCCTTGATTCCTCCCTCTTTCTTACTTCTATATCCAGTCCTTCACTAAATCCTATAGATTCTACTTCCAAAATATATCTTGATTCTTTCCATTTAAAGACCGCATTATGATTTCACACATGTTCTGGAATGATAATGCTCCTACATTTCAAATGGATCAACCCTCCTTATTGATAGTGAAGTCTGAACCAAAATGTTACTTACCTCACAAGGACTCCACAACGGCTAAATAAACAAATGTATATGCAAAACACTTTAGACACTGTATCTGTCAATATGAATAGACAGTAAAACCTTAGAGATCCTACTGTTGAGGATAACAGAGGCTTATGTAAATTGGTTTGTATCAATTAGCAAATTTAGATAAAGTTTTGGTTTGTATAAGGCAACTGTACTAATTTGATCATAAATGTCCCTTACCTTGCAATAAAATTCTGAGCTTGCATAAGTAAACGTTTTCAGATATCATACTGGCCATTTCCAGGTCATTTCCCAAGTATTAGATTAGGTTCTATTTCCCTTCTAGGTCCCTTAGAATAAGACCACAGTTTTTACCTCCCTTAGGTTTAGAATTGACCCATCTCCATCCCATCCATATACATACACAACCATAATATCTCACATCTGCCATCTAAGAACTCTCCTCAAGCTCTTTCTACTCTCTAAATCTCTATGAACCTATCACAGCCTGGACAGGGGTCATAGATCAGCAGACCATGAGTTTTTTGGTAACTCACACACACAGCTTCCCAAATCACAAAAACAGATTCTGCCAAATTGTGATCTACCTACTTCAAAGAGCAGATCATCAGTATATAAAAGGCTGCTGGATACTCTTTGACCTTTGAGTCAAGTATATTAATTTTTGGCCTTTAAATGAATTATGAGGAAACTCTATTTGGACACCCCAAAAATCTCACAGAGCCTTGTTAGAAACATATATGAAAGTAAATGAACTAGTCTATATGATAACAAGGCCAGGCCATAAATTCAGAATATATGCCATTTAGCAGTGACAGCAAGCTGTAAATGGCAATAGAGGGCAGAAGTTAATTGAACTACTGTGCTCTTGTAACAAGTAGAAAGCAGCCACTACCTCAGACAAGATGGCTGCCCCTGAATTACCCTATTACAGCCTTAGCTCTGCAAGGGCTTATGGGTTAGGGGAAAATCATACACAGATGACCAATTTTTTTATGGTTCACAGCCGATCAAAGTGAAATTCAGCAGCTGTTCAGGACAAGTGACCACTGTAACGGCTGTAATATAACCCACTAAATAGAGAGGGAATTGCATTAGAGCAAGAGGTTAGCTGTGATTATCGGCAGGTGAGTGCTTTATTGAAGTTGAAAGACCATTAACATTGATAGAGTAATTATTTCAACTTGAAAGTAATTACCTTGATGGGTGATAACTTCTCTAGTGTTCCCAGATTTGATTGGGCCAAACAATTGTGAGCTCCTGAAGCCTAGAAAAATATTACAACAATACTGTGATTTTTAAATTACTGAAACCACTGTTGGAATATTTTAATTATGCCAAACAGTGAAAAGATTTTACCTTACACAAGCTAGTGACCTCTCATGTAGAAACAGACATTTGCTTTTTAATCCAAATGCAATGACCCACACCCACCACCTGTGAATACATTATGTGATAGGTTTGCAAATGAATCTTCTTATCTTGATATAACTTTTAAGGTGAAAAATCTTGTTAGTGGGTATTACTCAACTGGAATTGGGATGTTATTGATCATATCTAGGAACTGGGAGGCCCCAGCATAGTAACCATCTTCTCTCCTTGTCTCAGAGGACTTAAGTTTATATAAATTAAATATTTTGGTAATAGTGTCACACAGATTGAAATTTCTGGATGCCATGCATTGTGAATCCCAAATTTCAGATTTTAGTTAGTTATATAATTCAGCTGTTTAAATAGGTTTCTTGTCCAATGTTATACAGCTCAAGTTAAACACTCCATGATCAGGATGTTTTTGGTTTATCCACACCAGACATCAGCAAACAAAATAAAAACCTGGGCTACTGCTTCTCTAAAAACTCATGCAAATATGAAAAAAAATTAGAGTTAATAGCAATTGAGGATCAAGACATAAAAAATCTTGTTCGGGTGACTAAGACCAAGAAATATTGCAGGGCTCTTCATTACTTATTTATCACAATGATTCTCTTTTGGGAATTGTCTGTTACTTGGTGCTGTTGTAACAAACATACCACAAATGGGTAGTTGTAAAGAACAGAAATTTCTTTTCTCACAGTTTTGGGGACTAAAAGTCCAAATCAAGGTCTTGACCATGTTGATTTCTTCCTTTTAGGTAGTTGCTTGGTTTCTTGGCTTATAGACAAACCTCACATAGCACCTGTCCTTGCCTCCCTCCTTCCTGTCTGTGTGTATCTGTGTCTAATCTGCTCATTTGAAACTCAGAACTGATTATATTTAGAACCCACCCTACTCTGGTATTTCTAATTAATATGACAGAGAAAATCCTATCTCCAAACAGGATTACATCCACAGGTGTAGAAGTTAGGATCCCCACACATATGTTGGGGGCACACAATTCAATCCATAACAAGACTCTACTGCATTCAGAAGCTACAAGAGCTATAACCAAAGAGGAAATAGTCTCTTTTCTCTAGGACTCATGTCATGTTTGGAGCAGAATAAGGAGACACTAATTAAAATTAAAATTTAATAATTTTAAAAAGTAAGAAGTTCATCATATATAGCCATCAACTGAATTTTCATATTCAAAGAATGTAGGAGGATCCTAACTCATGCCCCTGATCCAAGCCTAGCACTCATCCTACATACCCACAAACAACTGGCAGAACAAACACAGACATCATGATTCTTAGTCATGCTGTCAGAAAAGATGAATGTGACATCACCTTAAAGTTCCTGGATGATTCCATAGACTTTTCTATCATCTTGGCAGGGTTTGATCAGATGATCTGCCAGTGAATGACTATCTTTATAGCAGCAATTCCCAAGATTTTTTTTCTAAGCAAAATCTCAGACACTCATAAGGGCAAAACAGGTTTCCACCTGTTGTCAAAGAGCCAATAAGGAATGTTTCACCAAGCAGTTAATGAGTTTCCTCCATTTCCCTATCTCTGCCCTGAATTCTTCTCCATATACAAAGTCATTGGGTCTCTCTTTCAGAACAAACCAAAGTACAGAAATCCCCTACAAGCCAAAAGAGATTTGCTAACCAAAAAGTGAAATGACTGCCTCAAATGTGATGAAAAAGCTGAAGTTTAAAATGAAACCATTGGGAAAATGATAAGAACTTATTAATTGAATTGTAAATCTCGCCATTAAGTCAGTCAAACAGTTGAGAAATCTGACCAACTGACAACATGTCAGAGTTCTTACCATAGCGGGTTCCCCATGTGTCATATACGGCTGGGCTACAGATTGTATTAAGAAGCCCCTCAGGTCCTCTGAATTTAAAATAAGTGCAATAACTCATTTTTAAACATTTTATATGATACTTGGATTATTAAATATTCACATTACAAAATCAGAGTGTTTTAATCCATTCAGAAGGTGCGTTGTCTAACTCTGAAAGATAATGTCCATGTCTAGCTAGTAAAATTACAATATATTTTTAACGGATGTAAATGTTACTTTTTGACAAGACACAAGTAATGAATTTTATCATATAAGTTCCTATTGGGTGATTACAATACAGAGTTTTATTTTTGCTAAAGCAATTACTAATGTCATGGTTGGATACCTGTGCCCATTAGTGGCTGGTTTTGTGTTTTTTTTAGGATGGTTATTGATCTCTTGCTGAGCTGGGATTCAGGTTTTATGCCAGATAGCTTGATTAATGGGTTGGTTTCTATAAGTGGACTGAATGGGGATAGAAAGCAGGGGCAGCCTGCTCTGCCAACCCCAAATCCGTCAAGACGCATAGCTCATTATGAAACAGTTATCA
>NW_006921600.1:5308697-5323457 GCF_000298275.1 Orycteropus afer afer
CACCAGCCTTCTGGTTAGCAGTCAAATGCCTTAGGCACTAAGCCACCAGAGCTCCCAATAAAACTGCCCCTAGGGTTTCTAAGATTATAATATTTATGGAACCAGACTACCACATCTTTCTTCCATGGAGTGACTGGTGGGTTGGAACCACTGGCTTTTTGGCTTGCAGCTGAGCACTTTAACCACTGCATCACCAGGGCTCCTGATTCCTCCTTAATATTTAATATCATTGTCTTAGTTATCTAGTGCTGCTGTACCAGAAATACAGTGGATGCCTTCAACAAACAGAAATTTATTTTTGCACAGGATGCTAGAGGTCCAAATTCAGGGTGTAAAGAAAGGTTTTCTCTCTGTCAGGTCAGGAGGAAGATCCTTGTCTCCTGTTCCTCAGTGATCTTCATGTGGCTTGGTATCTATCTTCCCAAATCTCTGCTTGCTTCTCTGTGCCTGCTCTACTCTTTTTATATCTGAAAGATGATTGGCTTAGAACACTCTAAATTGGCATGGTCTCTTAGCATAACAAAGAGAACCTATTCCCAAATGGAATTATAGCCACTGGTATAGGTGTAAGAATTTACAACACACATTTTGGGAGACATAATTCAATCCATAACTATCATCTAGCCTTTTATATTTTTCTTGTTTCTTGTCTATCTCTCCCACAAGAAACCAAGCCCATTAAGATCAGGGTTTTTTTTGTTGTTGTTGTTTATTATGTTCCCTTATCTCCAGAATCTAGAGCAATGTCACTTTTGGTCATTTGTGTAATGAATGAATGAAACCTCTAATAGTAAGAATTGACTTACATTGTTTTGCTGGTTCTTACCCACACTATAATCATATCCTAGATTTTCTTCTTAATTGTTTGATAATGTTTTATATTTAGCCTAAGAGGAACTCTGTATGTTCACAGCTGAATCAAATTGAGGTAGAATGTTTTATATGTTGCAATAGCAATCTACAAGCAATTATTTGTTGAGAACTTTCTAAAAGAAACTCATTAAGGGCATTTTGCATGTGCCATCACATTCACTTTATGGAGTGAATATTATTATCGACATTTCTTTAATGATGAAACAGAAACTCAGAGAGGTCAAGTAACACCCCCAAGGTAACACAGTTAATTGCAGAGCTGATTCGATTCCATGTCTCTGTGATTGTAAAGAATGTTCTTTCTGCTACTCAGTCTTCCTCTTGAGTTATTATCCAAGAGGAAACAAGATGTTATATATGAAAAGCTAAATATCAGTGAAAACCACAAATTATAGCTCAAGGCAACAAAAATAAGAGATAGCGTAGAGCTGGGTGTGATTAATAGCCTAATAAAAATATAGAAAATAATTTATAAAATGTTTAAAAACTCACAATGATCACTTTTGACTGAAAAGTTCAAAGTTGGCTTTTGGGAGAGGGTCTATGCCATACATGAAGGCTAAGATTCAAATAGGAAAGAAATGAAGCAGCCATGTCCTTATTTGGGCAATGAAAGAAGACTGGTTTAAAAACACCTGATGGTGAATCTCTGCTTCAGGAGATAGAGAAGGGATATTTTTCCAATCTGTCGTGAAGCATTAGGGCTGATGGTAAAACAACTTTATTCAAAATATCACATCAGATGTCTAGAAAAGCTGTCTGTTGAGCAAGTGGTGAGCACAGGCTGGAATTGAAGGCTGGATCTGGCACTCTCCATCTTGTGTCTTCAAGAGGTAATAGCTAGGGATACCACTTCCTTCAGAGAGGCAGCATCCTGCACAATAATAGCAACAGAGCCAGCAATCAGGAAAGGGACATTATTATGACCTGAAATAGGTTTATGGAGAGGAAATTAGAATGTGAAAATGTCATTGTGCTAAGTGTATTGATAGAGTCCTGTTTGGAAATACTAGACCAGAGTTTAAAAAACAAAGGAACAGCAACAAAAAAAGTTTTCTCCTTTTCTTACTCCCCCTTTGTTCCCTATCAACCTGTTCCAAAAGCATCTACTATTTAACAGATATGTTAATAGCAGAATGGTCTTGTGGCAGCTTACCTAAGAGTCAGGGTGAACTAGTAGGGAAAGGAAGATAAGGCAGCCAAGAGACAGGCTACTGGTGGAAAATTAGAGAGGGCTTCTTCCTCAGAGTTCCTAGTGATATAAATGGTTAAAGCACCCTAACAGGAACGTTACAGTTATGAGTCCATCTAGACATGCCTCAGAAGAAAGGCCTGGTGATCCACAACCTAAATCTCAAACATTAGAAACTTTTGGAATACAGATCTATTCTGATACACATGTGGCTACCATGAGTTGGAATTGACAGTACAGCAAGTGACTTTGTATGGTGTCATCCTCAAAGCTCAATTTTAGGATACTAAACTCATTTAAGATACTACTTCAAGTCCATAATGTTCAGTTGATGACTCACTTTAGCTCCAGAAAGTGCTCAATCACAACCCAAAAAGGTTGATATCAGGTAAACCTGTGATATCATTAACTTTCTGACAGTATCTGGGCTCAATTTACCAGCATTTAAAATAAAGTATGCTGATGACAGCCAAAGTGATAAAAACACAAATACAATACCTGCCCAGGATGCATAGCTACTTAAAGAACTAACAGAGGAGGGAAAATGGTCAAACCGTTCTGATATTGTTGCATAGACTTTGTCCTATACCAGTATCTATACTGACATATTTTCCCTACTTACCTAATCTCTTGTAATTTCCATTTTAAAAGAAACTAACTGTATACATAGGAGCCTTGGAGGCATTAAGTGCTTGGCTGCTAACCAAAAGTTCCACAGTGCAAACTCACCAATGACTCCTCAGGAGAAAAGACCTAGCATTTGCTCCCACAATGATCACAGGCAAGAAAACCCTATGAAATGATTAGGTATGTCTATGTAGGGGGGAATGTGCCCATGACCATGTATAGGGTTGGCAGACAATGTTGCTACAAGTGTATGTTCTGTAAGAATTCCCAAGTATATATATAGTAGAGCTGACAAGGGATGAGGTTGGAGTCACTTCTTGGCCACAGCCAGTGAGTAGTTGGACCTGTAGGCTCAGGACCATGGTTGCAGGGGACATCAAGCTCAACTGGCATAACATACTACGCAAAAAACATTGTTCCACATCCTACTTTGGTGAGTAGCTACTGGGATCTTAAAAGCTTGCAAGCAGCCATCTAGATGCAACAATGGGTCTCTAATTTTCTTCCTTCATGACATACCACATTTTAGAAATAAAATCATTAACAGATTTAGGTTAGCACAGTTGAGAGCCTCTGAAAGTTCCTCTTCTTTTCCTCTCTATCCAAAAGTACCTGGTTGTAGTACCGCAAATATTGACATATTTTCTTTAACAGAGAAATGATTATTTATTAGTGGAAAATATGCTTATTATATCCAGAAATTAAAGTTGTTAGGATCATTGGTCTCTGGGCTGAATGAATACATAAATAATTTTTAAAAAAATTATATCAGTCTCACAGACAATCAGAAATGCACTGAGTGGACAGGGAGATGAATAGGGTAAGGAATGATGATTTTAAATCTTATGAAATACTGCAGTCAAAATGTTGTCAGCACATTACATAGTTCAGACATAAACTCCATATTTCCCCTCTTTGAACCTCAGGTGGCCGATTAACAGTATATGCTATTTATTCATTACAAAATAGGCTAGATAAAGTGAATTGTTAGATTGGCTAATAAGAGTTCTTAGCACCACTAGAAAGTAATTTAAAACTATACATAAAAAGACAGATCCCTAATAAAGGGAAATGAGACAAATATAAGGGCTAATAATAAGGTACTCATGCTTGATAATTCTAAATGTTTTGTCCTTTATGTTTTTAATAACAAATATATAAAAAGCAAGGATAAAATTATGTTACCACTCCTCGGAAGGAAGATGGGGCAATCTACTTCCGTAGTGATACTGCCTCGGAAACCCAAGGAGGGGTCGCTATGAGTCGGGTCTGACTCGATGGCAAACAACAACAACAGCAACAACAACATGCATAAGAAATACAAAGATGTAATCAATACTTACAACAGCAAAAGGAGGGGAGGAATGGAATAGATACAAGAATGGAATTTCTTATATGTTACTGAAATTAAGTTGGTACCAACTTGCCCTAGAATAGTATAAATACAAGCTGTTAAATTATGTTAACTGTAATTTAATAGTTAATTCATGGTAACCACTAAATATATACATATAAAACATAACACCAAAGGAAAGGAGAAGGAAGTCAAAAATGCATATAACAGTACACCAACAAAACACAAAAGCAAGCAGTAGTAAAGGACAAAGACAAAGAAGGCTGAAGACACACAAAGAATAAATAATATAAAAGAAGTAAGTCACTTCTTATCAGTTACTGCAATGAATATAAATGGACTAAATGCTCCAATTAAAAGGCAGAGGGTGGCAAAATAGATTAAACACACACACACAAACACACAGAGAAAACCATGATCCAACTATATGCTGTTTACAGGAGATACACCTTAAACCTAAGGACACAAATAGGTTGAAAGTGAAAGGATGGGGAAAAAAATATTCCATGCAAATGACAACCAGAAGAGAGCCAGGGTGGCAATCTTAATATCAGATAAAATAGACAGTATGAAAAAAATCTGTCAAAAGAGATAAAGGTGGACATTATACAGTGAAAAAAGGGCCAATTACACTGGTAACAAGAAGATATAATAATCATAAATGTATATATACCAAACATCAGGGCACTTAAATATATAAAGCAAACATTGATAGAATTGAAGGGAGAAATAGATAGTACCACAATAATAGTTGGAGGTTTCAATACACTACTTTCAATATTAGACAGAACATCTAGAAAGAAGATCAGCAAGGAAATAGAAGACCTGGATGATGATATAAACCAATTAGACTTAACAGACATATATAGAAAATGCCAGCCAAAAAACAATACAATATCCATTCTACTCCAGTGCACATGAATCATTCTCCAGAATAGAGCACATTTAGGTCACAAAGTCTTGATAAATTTTAAAAGATCAAAATCATACAAAGTATTTTCTCTAACCACAATGAAGTCAAGCTACAAATCAGTAACAGAAAAAACCTAGGAAATACACAAGTATATGGAAATTAAACAACACACTATTAATCTACCAATGGATAAAGGAAGATATCAAAAGAGAAATCACTAATTTCTTAGAGTCCAATGAAAACACACCAAAATTTAATGGATGTAGCAAAGGCAATACTCAGAGAGAAATTTATACCAATAAATGCCTACATAATAAAAAGAAGAAAGACCTCAAATTAACATGAGAGGAGCTAGAGAGAAGAGTAAACTAAGCCTAAACCTACCAGAACAAAGAAAATAACAAAGATTAGAGCATAAATAAATAAAATCAAAAACAACAAAAAAGAGAGAATCAATAAAAGCACCAGAACTTCTGGTACTTTGAAAAGATCGATAAAATTGACAACTCTTTGGCTAGACTGAGAAAAAACACAAAAGACATAAATAACCAAAATAAAAAATAAAAAAAGAACACATTACACAACAGGAATAAAGATAATTATGATAGAATATTAAGAACTGTATAGCAACAAACTGAGTAACCTAGATGAAATGGACAAATTCTTAGATGCACACAGCCTACCCAAACTGACTCAAGAGGAAATAGAAAGTCTCAACAGCCTCATAACAAGTGAAGAGATGGGATTAGTGATAAAAAACATCTCCCAACCCTCCCCCCCAAAAAATAATCTGTACCAAACTGGAATTCTACCAAAGATTTAGGGAATAATTGACACCAATACTGTTTAAACTTCCAAAATATAGAGAAGCAAGAAGTACTTCCTAATTCATTCTATGATACCTAAACCACACAAAGACACCACAAAAAAAGAAATGCATATCTCTTATGAATATAGATGCAAAAAAAAAACCTAATGAACAGTATCCAACAGTGTATTAAAAGAGGCATACATCATAATCAAGTAGTATTTATTCCAGGAATGCAGGCATGGTTCAACATTAGAAAATCAATCAGTATAATACACTACATCAATAGAACAAAGGAAAATAACTACATGATCATCTTTATGGATGCAGAAAAAGCATTTGAAAAAGTTCAACACCATTCTTGATGAAAATCCTAAAGAAAATTGGAATAGAAGGGAAATCCCTGAATAGGATTCAGGACATATATGAAAAGCCAGCACCAACATTATACTTAACAGAGAAAGACTCAGAGCTTTCCCCTTGAAATCAGGAATAAGGAAAGGAACAAGGAACTCTCATCACTTCTATTCAATATTTTAATAGAAGTCCTAGCCAGAGCAATAAGGCAAGAAAAAGAAATAAAAGTATCTAGATTGGAAAAAAAAGATGTAAAATTATCTCTTTTTACAGATGATATGATCCTATGAATAGAAAATCCCAAAGATTCCACAAGAAAACTTCTAGCACTAATAAAGGAATTTATCAAATTTTCAGGGTTCAAGGTAAACAAACAAAAATCAGTGGGTTTCTATACACTAGCAATGCGAAATCTGAAAGGGAAATTAAGAGAACAATTCCATTTACAATAGCATCAAAGAGAATAAAACATTTAGGAAAAAATCTAACCAGGAACATGAAGGATTTGTATGATGAAAACTATAAAACATTGCTGAAAGAGATTAAATAAGACAAATAAATGGAAAGATATTCCAAGTTCATGGGTTGGAAGACTTAATATTGTTAAGATGTCATTACTACTCAAAACCATCTGTAGATTTAATGCAACACAGATCAAAATTTCAATAGCCTTCTTTACAGAAATAGAAGTCAATCTTCAACTTTATATGGAATAGCAAGAGGCCCCAAATAGCTAAAGCAATAATGAAAGAGAAGAACCAAATAGGAAGACTCACATTTCTTGATTTTGAAACAAACTATATAGGCTACAAACCAAAAAGTTAACAGTTCAAACCCACCAACCACTCTGTAGGAGAAAGATGTAGCAGTTTTCTTCCATAAAGATTTAAAAAAAAAAAAAAAAAACCCAAAACCAGACCCACTGCCATCAAGTCGATTCTGACTCATAGCGACCCTCATTGGGTTTCCAAGGCAGTAAATCTTTATGTAAGTAGATTTCCCCATCTTCCTTCTGCAGAGTGGCTGGTGGATTTGAATTGCCAACCTTCTGGTTAACAGTCAAATGCCTTAGGCACTGTGCCACCAGAACTCCTTTCCATTAGAGCCTTAGAAACCCTATGAGGCAGTTCTACTCTGTCCTGTAGGGTCACTATGAGTCAGAATTGACTCAATGTTAGTGGGTTTAGTTTGGGTTTTTATATGACTACAGTAATCAAAACACCCTGTTACTGGTATAACAATAGACACATAGACCAATATGATATTGGGAGTTTAAAAATAAACCGGTACATCTATGGTCAACTGATTTTTGACAAAGGTGTTAAGTCCATTCAATGGGGAAGGAAGAGTGTCTCCAATAAATGGTACTGAGAAAATTGGATTTCCACATACAGAAAAATGAAACAGGAGTCATGCCTCACACCATACAGAAAAGCAAATTTGTAATGAATTAAGGGCCTAATCTACTTCTGTAGTGATACTGCCTCAGAAACCCAAGGAGGGGTCGCTGTGAGTCGGGTCTGACTCGACAGCACATAACAACAACAACAAGGGCCTAAATGTACAAACTCAAACCATAAAACTTTTAGAAGAAAAATGAGGGGCAATGCTGTCAGACCTCGCAACAATGGATTATCTAATATAATAACAAAAGCATAAACAGCAAAAGAAAAAATAAATAAATTGGACCTCATACAATTTCTTTTAAAAAAAAAGCTACTAACTGGGAAAATATCTTTGGAAAACATATATTCCATAAGAATCTATAAACCAAAAGTATACATAAAATTTCAACAACTTAACAGCAAAAAGACAAATAACTCAATCATAAAATGGACAAAGGACTTGGATAGACATTTTACCAAAGAGGACTTTCAAATGGTCACCAAACACATGAAAAGACTCTCAGCATCTTTAGCCATTAGAAAGATGCCAATCAAAACCACAATGAGACGCCACTTCATTCCCACTAGAGTGACTAAGATTTTTTTAAAAAATTAAAAAAAAAAAAAAATGGGGAGAATGTGAGGAATTTGGAAGCCTTATCCATTGCTGGTGGGAATACAAAATGGTAGAGCCATTATGGAAAACAGTGTGGTGTTTCCTAAAAAAAAAAACAACTACCATATGACCCAGCAATTCTACCTCTAGATATATACCCAAAAGACTTAAAAGCAGAGACTCAAACAGAGCTTTGTACATCAATGTTCTCTGCAGCACTATTCGCAATAGCCAAATGGTGTAAATGAAATACCCATCAACAGATGAATGGATAAACAAAATAAAGTATGAACTTAGAACAAAATACTACTCAGTCAGTAGGAGAAATGAAGTCTTCATACATGCTACAATATGGATGGAGCTAGAAGACATGCTCAGTGAAATCAGTCAATCACAAAAGGACAAATATTGTATAACCTCACTTATAAAAAAGACAAGAAAAGGGAAATGTATGGAGAACAAAGTTTATTAGTGGTTACCAGGGTGGAAGGCCGGGAAGAAGAGGGATTAACACTGATGGAAATGTCACATTGGTTAAGTATAGTATTGCACAGCCAATTATTGTAATTACTGTCAATAAGTTGTACATCTATAAAAGTTGAATTGATGAAATTTGTGTGATAGATATATTAACAACAACAAAAGAGTAGCTGCTGAGACTGCTTAAGTAGGACTGAAAACTTCATAATATTTGTTTTCTTGATTTGGAGGTTTAGAGTCATGGTTTCATGGAATATCCCAGTTAATTTGGCCTAATGACATGTTTAGTGCTTCTGTTCTACCTCCTGGTCTGATGTATAATGCCTAGGGTCTTAAAAGCTTGCAAGGGGTCATTCAAGAGACAGCAATTGGTCTCTACTATCCTGGAGCAGCAAAGAAAGAAAAATTGGAAATAAGAGAAGGCTGTGGTATGTATGGCTAATTGCCTCCATGAACAACTCCATCCCTTTATGTGGGACCAAAAAAAGTACTGGATGGTGCCTAGCTACCATCACTGAACATTTTGATCAAAGATTCCATAGAAAATTCCTCATCAAAAGGGAGTAAATGGAGAACAGAATTCCAAATTCTCATGGACTCCAGATATCCTAGAGCCACGAAGGTTGGATAAATTCCTGAAACTATCACCTGAAATCTTCTTAAAGCCCAAAATAGCTTAGCTTAACTATTAAAAATTTTTCATTGAGCATTTTTCTCTTTTAAGAACTATCCATGTGGGATCTGACAACAGCAACTTGAAAGTTTATGAACAGTAACCTTAGGGAACAGTGAATTTATGTTAATGGAGGAAACAGCCCAGAAAAAGATTGTCAAAATGGTTACGCAACTCAAAGAATGTTAACAGTGTTTCTGAATTGCATAAGTAGAAATGGTTGAATTGGTACATGTTCTCAACAACAACAACAACAAAATGAAAACATAAGGAAAGAACAGAAAAAAATGAATTCTTAGCAAGGGTTGGAATAAAATATAATGTAGGAAGAAAGACAAAAAAAAAAAAAATCTTTGAGGAAGTCCAGAAAAATCTGGAAAAATTTTCCTCTTAAATATATCAGGAATTTATACTGGAAGAAAAGAAACTTAAGTGGAAGATTAAATGGCAACTGAATCCATTTTTTCCTAATATATTTCCTTGAGTTTTCAATTATATTTTCTTACAGTTTCTCTTTGTCCAAAAGTAGAAAGTCATTCTTAAATGACCTCCAGCAATTATGAGTATCATTAGGATGCCTTGATGCCTCTTTTGCAAGCAGGGCATTTCTCTTCCTTATTTACCATTTGGTGGTCGCCCTTTTCATCTCCAAATTCCAACCCAGCAAATGAGAAGCTTATGAATTTACTTGATCTTGTGAATACTCACTTTTGCAAATATGAAAGAATTAAGAAGGGATTATAAAACAATCTATCTATATAATTAAAATTCCATTAAAATATATGAGTTATACATATTAATTCAAGCATTTTCATTTTTGTGGCCATGATAAGATATTATGCTTCTGTATTTCTAACATTTATTCCTGTAAGTAATGTGCTTTCTCTCTCTATTATTGCAAAATATTCATCAGAAGAAGAAGCTAGAAAAAATGCAGGTTTGAGGTTTTTTAAACTGACTTATCATGAAGTTTTTTCAGATTACATGCATTGAGGATGTGTAATAGCTAGTAGAGATTTCCAGAAAAAACAATTTCTGAACTTTGACGTTCAAAGGTCCAAAAAAGTTGTGCTCATGCTCTTTATTTCTCAAGCAGGGGATAGCTTAACAATTCTCCTTCAGAAAATGAAGTGTCTACATCTGGCAGTACGTAAAAGCAAGAGTTTGAACAGGTTCAACCTGGTTCAGTCATAGCCAAGGAAGTGAAGTTTTTAAAATTTGGGTGAGGTATAACAGTAACCAGAATGGAAAAAAAAAATCATGGGTTTAAGCTCTGGAATGGGAGACTTAAAAAACCAAAACCAAAGTAATGAGCCCTTTCATGAGCCTGACGTGGGAGACAGAACTGTAGAGAACAAGACACATTTGAAGTGCATGGCTGGCCTCCGCGTTTGAGCTAGGTACTGCTGTTTCTGACCCTTCTGATTATGGGATTTGGTTGCTATGCAACATGCATGCTGCCCTTGTTTTCTAAGAGAAGAGATTAAGTTTCTAGCAAAGTAGCAATCTGTCATTTTTCCCTTTCCGATTCCAGTTCACCCATGTTTTACAATTACGGTCCATTCCAGTTTCACTTTATCCACTGTGACTGAACCAGAAAGAACCAGTTAGAAGCCCTAAAGGAATCCACTCTGTGCTCCCTTGAAAGTCAAATATATCATTTTAAAAGTCAGCATTTGTTTTAACAGTCAATGCTTCTGAAAGGAAATAGCTTTTTTAGTGTTTGTGGTCTAATGAGTATGCTCATTTGTGAGCCCTTAAGCTAAACACGCATCCAGAATGTCCCAACTCCTTCCTTTCCTTGAGGAGAGTGCCGTCTAGTGGACATGTCTAAATACCACTTACAACTGCTATGACACTGAAACCATCTCTGTGTCAAATATGTAAGTAGTTAAGATGTACCTGACCTAGGTTTTTGGAAAATCCTTGCCCCTTCTTGTACTAGAACACTCAAAAGTGTAGAAGTGGCCATAGTTCACTGTAGTTTTCTTTTTACTGCTGTATTATCCCCTGTTGGGGGATATATCTGAGCATTTCATGTGTCCTACTTTTAAAATGCCCAGATGGTGACTACGTGCTCTGGTTTGAATTGGGCAGCCCTCATCTTTCATGCTCTGTAGTCTGCCTGGTTATCAGGGAGACATGAGACAAGGAAAATTCTTCCATTTTTCAGCTCCTCTTCATCTGTTTCTAGTCACCTACAGTGAATGATGCACTAGCCCAATTGTTAAGATGACAGTCACCATGATAACTGAACATCGCTTGCCTGGGACAGGGAGCTCCATGTGTTCCCGTGGCTCCTTGCTTCCCTCCCAGCACAGCGCCTTTGCAGTGTAACTGATTACTTGTAATCTTGTGAGTAACATGGGAGTGAGAGGCAGTGTAAATATTTTATACCTGATACCCCTTACATTTGCATTGGTCTTCACTCTAGTCTTTACGCATAACAAAGAATTTAAATCAAATCATTCAACCTGAGAGTGAAAAAAAACCTAATAAAATAAATGTAACAGTGTGACTGGTTTAAATAGCCCAAGTGCATAATAGAGGTTTAGTGTGATTTTGTGACACGTGTGCTTTATAGGGCTTTTGTCCGCAACTATATTCTTCAAAGTGCAATCTGGGCAACGGCCATTCAACTCATTTTTATCAATAATGGTCAGTACTTCCCACTGGGAAATTAGTCAAGAGGATGAGATATTTTTTTTAAAAATTATCTTTAAGCATTTACCTTCCAAAAAACAATTCCTGGACATGGTCCATTCCAAGGCAACAATTTAAGTGAGTAACTTGTTCTTATTTTAGAACTACATTCATAAAACAATAATAATCTGATTCCATTGTATTATTCAGAGAGGAAAAGATATTTCGTTCTGTTTTCATTCTAAAGAATACCTCTGCTGAAGGAAAAAGGCAAATGTTAATATAGGTCAGTGGTCTCCAAACTTTTTAGAATATGCACTCCTATAAGTAATAAATGTAGAGCACACATACCATTTATATCTACATTTCCTTATTTATAAATTGCATGCTATATTAAAAGTAATTCTATCTATTCTATAAAAATAAAATTTTTGAAGGAGTAGATATTGTTGTTATTGTTATGTGCCATCAAGTCTGACCCAACTCATAGCGACCCCTCCTTGGGTTTCCAAGGCGGTATCACTACGGAAGTAGATTGCTCAATCTTCCTTCCAAGGAGTGGCTGGTGGATTTGAACCACCAGCCTTCTGGTTAGCAGTCAAATGCCTTAAGCACTATGTCACCAGAGCCCCAAATTTAATACATATACCCACTTAAACTGGAACCATAAACTGCAATGTATCACTATATGCTAAAAACAAAAGATGAAGTGATATTAATACTGCCAGCTAGTTTATGTTATAAACTCCAATTCTTCCCTCAATATACTTCTGTGCATAATATGACATGTGACTATCTGACATATGGGCCACACAGAGATGTTAGTATCACTTTTATTTTGAATAGTAATAAAGCTTAATTTCTTTCTTATTTTTAGAGAAAAATACACATGTGAGTTCCAGTATTTTCTTTCTGCATTCCAATATATCATTTGTGTATCCTGACTCAAAGCACATTGATATAAGATAATGAAAAATAACAGAATATGAAAGACAGTATGGATGCATAATGCAAATTTATGATTCATAGTGCAAATTCATGATACAAATTCTTAAATATGTAAAATCAAGATATTGACTTCTCAGTTTAGGATAATTGGAAGTATATCTAGAGTAAGTGATTTATTCACATATTTCACAAAATACAGTATAAGTGAGTTATCCTTTTATAATATCAGCTTACATGACTAGAAACATGGACTATATTGATAAAAATAGCAATAACAGACTGATCCCTATTATTAAGTCCACATAACTGGTGTGGTGGATCCCTAATGATTATGCCACTTTTTAGAGAAGCTGCATCAATTGCTTTGAATAAGCATTAGCAATCATTCCCACTGCTTATTTACTGAGCCTTGTAGACTTAGAACTAAAAACTAGGTCACAGGTATCATTCATCCCTGTATGTATTTATTAATTCATTCATTTGAGATAGCCATGATTCTTGTCCTTCGGGAATTTGTTTATTCTTTCTTTCTTTCTATAAATAGCTAAAGCCTATCATATGAGGTTTCCAAGAGACAGAGTTAAGAGGAGACATTCAACAGGAGGCATCAAGAGTTTTTCTAAGAACTAAACCAGAATTTCATTCATTCGTTTTATTCATTCAGAAATTCACTCGTTCATTCATCCAACTAATAATATTTAGTGAGAACTTAATATATGTCAACTGAGAATACAACAGTGAATAAACTAGACAAAATTTTTTCCCTCTTGAAGCTTTTATTCCAGTGGGAAGAGAAAGACAATAAACAAGAAAACAAGTAAGTAAAACATATCATATATGTAATGTAAGATGGAAGCTAGGAGATGCTGTGTTGGCCAGTGGGAGAGGGACTATTGGATATATTGGGTGAGAGCATGCTATTTAATATAGGCAGGCCAAAGAAGGCACATGAGAAGGTGACATTGGAGCACAGCTCTAAAATGAACAAATCATGCAATAAACTGGGAGAAGAATCCTAGTTCGTGAATTAGAGATGTTAGTTAGATTCCAGGCTTCACTTGTCTAGATTTGATGGCTGGGAATACAGTTACTCCCCAGCACCCTTCAACATATGTAGTGACCTTTATCCCACTGCCACCTAAAAGGTTGTGTTCAGCCACTGACATCCTGTTGACACTGCTGCCAGAGGGGTGAAGGTAAATTGCAGCCACCAGATGAATTCTGTAATATAGGCATTTGCCAAGTTCCTAAATCTGTTTTTGGGTTCATAACCCTCCCATGTTGTTGTTTTTGTTGTCAGGTGCTATTTAGTTGGCTCCGACTCATAGTGACCCTATGTACAACAGAACAAAGCACCGCCCAGTACTGCGCCAGCCTCACGATCCTTGCTATACCTAAGCCCATCATTGCAGCCACTGTGTCAATCCATCTCGTTGAGAGCCATCCCCTTCTTCCCTGACCCTCCACTTTACCAGACATGATACTCTTCTCCAGGGAATGGTCCCTTCTGACAACATGACCAAAGTAGGTCAAACAAAGTGTGGCCATTCTTTTCTTCTTTTTTTTTCAGATTTGGGTGAAAGTTTACAGAGCAAATTCACTTTCCATACAGCAGCTCACATACACTTTGTCTTATGACATTGACTGCAGTTTCCCACAATGCAACAACTACCCTCCCACTTCTTCCTCATAGTTACCTCTTCCCTGTGTCCTTCTCTCCCATGCACTCCTGCCCTGAGCTGTCTCCCTGTGCATACACAGCCTTTCTGTTCTCCCATGGTTGATCTCTCCAAGGAGAGTATCTACCTAATGTAAATGTTCAGCTCATATGCCTGTCTTTTGTTTGGCTGGAAGCCACAGGAGTGGGTTCAATTCCAGACCTGAAGGGCAG
>NW_006921600.1:5327562-5329901 GCF_000298275.1 Orycteropus afer afer
TGTCACCCATTTCATTTCTTATTCATGTTATTTGTATTCTCTCCCTCTTTTCCTTTGTTAAATTTGCCAGTGGTTTGTCAATTTTATTAATCTTTAAAAAAAAACAACTTCTAGTCTTGTTGACTTTTTCTTTTGTCTTTCTATTTTCTGTTTCATTGATTTCTGCTCAAATCTTTATTATTTCCTTTCTTCTGGTGACTGTAGGATTTTTTTTGCTGCCCTTTTTCTAATTGTTGGAGATGGTGGATTAAGGTGACGATTTTGGCTCTTCTTTTTTGATGTGTGCATTTATTGCTATAAATTTGCCTCTGATCACTGCTTTTGTTGTGTCCCAAAGGTTTTTGTATGTTGTGTTTACATTCTTGTTTGATTCAAGGAACTTTTGAGTTTCATTTTTTATTTCTTCTCTTATCCAGTCTTTCTTGGAAAATGCTGTTCAGTTTTGATGTGTTTGCTCTTTTTCCATTGATCTTCCTATTGTTGATTTCTAATTTGATAGCATTGTGATCTGAAAAGATGCTTTGCAGTTTTTCAATGTTTTAAAATTTATTAGGCTTCCTTTATGGCCTAACATGTGGTCTATCATGGAGAATATTCCATGTGTACTGGAAAAGAATGTATATTGTGCTGTTGTTGGGTGAAGTGCTCTGTAGATGTGTATCAGGTCAGGTTGGTAGAGTGTATTGTTTAGCTCTTCTGCATCTTTGTTGAGTGTTTTTCCAGTTTTTCTATATTTCACTGAAAGTGGTGTATTATCATCTTCCACTATTGACTATGGAGTCATCTATTTGCCTTTTCAACTCTTTTAAAGTCTGATCTATGTATTTTGGGGCTCTTTCATTGGGTCCATAGATATTTATTATGGTTATATGTTCTTGTTCAATTGATCCTTTAATCATTATATAACATCCTTTCTTGTCTCATATGGTGGTTTTTGTCTTAAAGTCAATTTGATCAGAAATTAATATTGCCACTCCTGCTCTTTTATGGTTGCCATTTGCTTGATATATCTTTTTCCAACCTTTGATTTTTATTCTATTTTTGTCTTTGTCTCTAAGGTGTCTCTCTTGTAGACAGCATATTGATGACTTATGTTTTCATATCCAGTCTGCAACTTTCAGTCTCTTGAATGGTGCATTTCGTCCATCACTATTCAGTTTAATTATCAACAAGTATGAATTTGTTGTTGTCATTTTGTTATGTGTTTTTTCATGGTGTTCCTGGGTTCTTTGTTCCATATAATTTTCTGTGCTGAGCTCATTATGTTTATGAATCATGTTATCATTTCATTTGTTGCTACTGTTTTCATATTTGCTAAATATTTGTGCTTGTCTTCTTTTTTATTGTGATGTGAAGGTTTATCATTTTTCTTTGAGGTTACCCTGTGCTTTATAATTTTCTCCTCAAGTTTAGAACACTCTGTTCTATCTTGCAACTCTCTTAACTTCCTCGGCATTTAGAAGTTCTGTAACTACACTATTTTGTCCCTCTTTTTTGGTTTGTAGTTGTCCTCATTTGCCAATTGATATATGATTCCCTGTTTACAACCTTATAAGATTAATTTACTTTGGATACTTCCATAGCTGTGTTGGTTTCTGGGTTATGTCATCTTGTGTATTAACGGTCAGTTGTTATACTATTATTGGTTCTCTGTTCAAAGGACTCCCTTTAGTATCTCTTGTAAGGTTGGTCTGGTTTTAACAAATTCCCTTAATTTCTGTTCATCTAGAAATCTCCTAATTTCACCATCATATTTGAGAAACAGTTTTTCCGGGTATATAATTCTTGGTTGGAAATTTTTCTTTTTCAGGGTTTTATATATGCCATCCATTGCCTTCTCACTTGCACGGTTTCTGCTTAGAAATCAGAACTTATTCTTACTGATTGTCCTTTGTAAGTAACTTTTTGTTTTTCCCATGCTGCTTTCAGGAGTCTTTCTTTGGTTTTGGTGAGTTTGATGATGATATATCTTGATGATTTTCTTTTGGGGTCTATCCTGCTTGGGGTTCATTGGACTTCCTGAATGGATATATTCTCATCTTTCATCATATCAGGGAAGTTCTCTTCCAACAAACCTTAGACAATTTTCTCAGTACTTTTCTTTTTTTCTTCCTGTTCTGGAATGCTGATTACATGTAGCTTTTGAAGATATCCCACATGAACCTTAGGCTTGCTTCATTTTTTTTTTTTTTTTAATCTTTTTTTTCTGATTTGATCCCTTTCCAAAGAATTATTCAGGTATTTGTCTTCAATCTCATTAATTCTGTCTTCCATTGCATCAGTTCTACTCTTTGCCCTTTCAATGTGTTATCTATTTCTGACAATTTAGTATTAATCTT
>NW_006921600.1:5330001-5332433 GCF_000298275.1 Orycteropus afer afer
TTTTTTTTTTTTTTTTAATGATTTTGAGTTGTGTTCCACATTGTTCTCCCACTCTATCCAGGATGTCCTACATAGATCTCCCTCCGAGTGACTGACAGTGGTCAACCATCTAGTTCTTCTGGTCTCGTAGTCATATAGCCTGAGGATCGCATGGTGTACCAGTCATTTGGACTAATTGTTTCCAAGCATCTTTGGTTTTCTTAATTCTTCTTTGTTCTGAACAGGGAGAGACCCATGTTACATCTAGGTAGCTGCTTGCAAGCTTTTAAGATCCCAGTCTCTACTCGCCAAAGTAGGATGTGCAACAATGTTTTGTGTAGTATGTTATGCCAATTGAGCTTGATGTCCCATGTGACTATTGTCCTGAACACACAGGTCCAACTACTTACTCCCTCTGGCCAGCTGGCTGTGGCTAAGAAGTGACTACAACCTTGTCCCTTGTTAGCTCTACTATATACCTGGGAATTCTTACAGAACATACCAATACACTTGTAGAAACAGTGTCTGCCAACACTATTCATGGTATTGGACACACTCTCTCCTGCATAGACATGCCTAATATTAAGCCTGTCCACCCATCTATCCACCCATGTATCCATGTTTGCCATCATTAACAATGCAGTACTGAATGTGCAAAAGGGTTCATCTTTGTTGTCTGTACTTCCCATGCACGTCTCTATGTCTTCCTCTTCCTCAATGCCACTGTGTTGATCACTCATATTTGGTACATTGCCCTTCTCTTCACTCAAATCAATACTTGTCTCTACCTATCTAGAAGTGTTCCATCCCATCCCCTTCCACCCTTAGTAACCAACAAAGAAAATTTCCTTCCATATATAAACCTTTCCTTGACTTTTTAAAATAACAGACTAATACAATATTTGTCCTTCTGTGATTGACTTATTTCATTCAACGTAATATCCTCCAAGTTCATCCATGTTATGTGATATTTTGCAGATTCTACCTTATTCTTTAGGGTTCCATAGTATTCCATTCTGCATATGTACCATACCTTGGTTATATATTCTTCTGTTGATGGGCACATGGGTTGTTTCCATCTTTTGGCTATTGTAAATAATGCTGCAATGGGCATGGGTATGTGTATATCTGCTCTTGTCCTGGCTCTCACTTCCTCAGAATATATACCTAGTAATGGAATGGCTGGGTCAAATGGTAATTCCAATTCCAACTTTTTAAGGAATCGCCATACTGCTATCCACAGTGGTTGTATCATTTGACAGTCCCACCAGCAATGTATGAGAGTCCCAATCTCTCAGCATCCTGGCCAGCATTTGTTATCTTCTGTCATGTTGAACTTTGCTACTAATGCTGGGGCAAGATGGTATCTCATTGTTATTTTGATTTACATCTTCTTGAGGACTAATGATCATGAGTGTTTCTTCATATGTTTCTTGGCTGCCTGAATATCCTCTTTGGTGAAGTGTCTATTCATGTTTTCTGCCCATTTTTAATTGGATTGCTTCTTTTTGTTGTTGTGTTAGAGTTTTCTATAAATTCTAGAGATAAGTCCCTTATATATGTCATTGCTGAATATTTTTTTCCCAATCTGTACGTTCTCTTTTGACTCTTTTGGAGAAATCTTTGGAAGCACATAAAAAATTTAATTTTTAGAAGGTCCCAATCATCTGGTTTCTCTTCTGCTGTTTGTGCATTTTGAGTTATGCTTGATAGTCTGTTTATGCCATATATTAGGGCACCTAAATTTGCCCCTACTTTTTCCTTGAGGAACTTTATAGTTTTAGGTTTCACATTTAAGTCTTTTATCTATCTGGAGTTAGTTTTTTGCATATGGTGTGAGATACGGGTCTTATTTCATTTTTCTGCAAATGGATATCCAGTTTTGCCAGCACCATTTCTTAAACAGACGATCTCTTCCCCATTTAATGGATTTCAGCCTTTTGTCAAAGATCAGCTGACCATAAGTCGATGGATCTATTTCAGGGTTTTCAATTCTACTCCACTGATCTGTGTCTGCCATTGTACCAATAACCAGCAGTTTTGACTACTGTGGATGTATAGTAGGTTTTGAGATCCAACAGTGTGAGACCTCCTACTTTGCTCTTCTTCTTCAATATCCTTTTGCTTATCCGAGGTCTCTTTCCTTTCCATATAAAGTTAGTGATTGGTTTTTCCATATCCTTAAAGAATGTTGGAGTCAGCTCCAGGGTTACAGGTGACTGTAGGATTTTTTTGCTTTTGAGTTGTGGTGCTGGCAGAGAATGCTGAAAGTACCATGGACTGCTAAAAGAACTAACATCTGCCCTGGAGGAAGTGCAGCCAGAATGCTCTTTGGAAGCAAGAATGGTCAGACTTCGTCTCACCTGTTTTGGTCATGTTGTAAGAAGGGACCATTCCCTGGAGAAGGATGTCATACTTGGTAGGGTGGAGGGTCGATGAAAGAGGGGGAGGCT
>NW_006921600.1:5335998-5354899 GCF_000298275.1 Orycteropus afer afer
ATTTTGTTCTTGTATTTTCTTCTGAAATTGTTCTAGGGTTTTGTCTGTGTTTTCCTTAATTTTGTCAGTGTTTTCCTTGATCTGTTTCTCAATCCTTTGCAGATACCTAAATATAATTCTTTTCAATTCTTTATCAGAGAGTTTCAATGCTGCTTTTTCCTCAGATATGTGTCCTGCATCTGTCTCCTGCTCCCTTGTTTCTACCACTTTATCTTGTTTCTTTGTGTGGACTGTGATGGACTGTTGTCGCCAAGACATTGTGACATTGTTGTATTTAGATCTCTGTTAACTGTTTCTGGAGAGCAGCTAAGGGTGAGTCAGGCTCTTCTTGGTTGTTGTTTATCATTGGCCAGTTGGTGGAGAAGGAATCATGACCCTTGCTCAGTAAGTGAAGCTACAGAATATCCAGGTGTCGTTGTGTTGTATGGGCACTGTTACTGTCTCCCACTCAGACAAAAACAACAATTGAAAAACTATCAAAAAAGTAAAAGCAAGTGGACAAAAAACACACCAGATAAACATATAGGAACAATCACTAAAAAAAAGGGAAAGAAAAGAAAAAAAGAAACCTGCAATATCTGGGGAGAGGGCAACAAGAGGAAAAAGATAGAATATGAGAATAATGAAGAAAAGAATGGGGAAACTGCAAAAAGAAAAACAAGGAATGGGGTTAACCATGAAAAAGAAAAACATGGAATCCAGGAACAGGGAAGAGAGAAAAAGCTGAAAACTAGAACCTGGTAAGGGAAGAATAAAGCCTAAGAATAATAAGGACAAATAATAATGATTATTATTATTTTAAAACAGAAACAACCCCCCCAAAAAAAACTCTGGGCAATGTGGGGCAGGGCACCCAGCCTCAATCTGAGCACACAGACTGAGATGGAATTCCTGCCAGCCCCGAAAGTGGGTGGGACTGAATGATAGCCTCACTTCCATTCACCAAGAGGGTGTGGGGTCTAAGAGTATTAAGGGGAATATCACATCTTACTGGTTGTTCATGTCCTGAATGTTCTTTTGGTTCCTGGCAAGTGGAGCCTAGTTTTAAGCCCCTAGAATCTGGGAGAACACTGTCGCTTTAAATATCCAAAATTATCCAACCACTTGTAAACATCCAAAATGGCTGTACCCTCTGGGCAGGCAAAAATCCACAGCTCAGCCCACCTTCCTTTTCTCTGCTTCCCCTTTTATTTGCCAGCCACTAGTGCAGTCCTCCGTGCAGCCGCTGTTAGCAGGGCCAATTTTTAGGTTAATTCTTAGGTCCCAGCACCATTTGGCAATGTCCAAGCTGTCCATGCCATCAGGATCACTGACAGACCACACCTCCGTATGTGTCCTTTTTTGATGTTTTCATGCAGGTTCTTCTACTAGTTAGAGTTTAGGCCACTTCTATATCCTTCCCTTCAATGCTCATGGCTCCAGGATTATATTCTGTATCTGTGTAAATTGGTTCCCCTTTTCTTTGTTGAATAGGGTCCATGCAGTCTGTCTAACTATTCTGCCATCTTACTGGAACTCAGTCTGGCCATTCTTGCTTCCAAGGAGCATTCTGGCTGCACTTCCTCCAGGACAGATTTGTTTGTTCCTCTGGCAGTACATGGTACTTCCAGTATTCTTCACCAACACCACAAGTCAAAAGCATCAACTCTTCTTCAGTCTTCCTTATTCATTGTCCAGCTCTCACATGCATATGAACCAAACCAAAACCAAATTCACTGCCGTTGAGTCGGGTCTGACTCATAGCAGCCCCTTCTTGGGTTTCTGAGGTGGTATCACTATGGAAGTAGATTGCCCAAACTTCCTTCTGAGGAGTGGCTGGTGGGTTTGAACCACCAGCCTTCTGGTTAGCAGTCACATGCATATGAGGTGATTGAAAATACTATGGCTTGATTTAGGCACCCCTTAGTCTTCTAAGAGGCATCTTTGCTCTTCAACACTTTAAAGAGGTCTTTTGAAGCAGATTTGCCCAGTGCAATACATCATCTGATTTCTTGACTGCTGCTTCCATTGGTGTTGATTATGGAAACAAGTAATATGAAATCTTTGACAGCTTCAATCTTTTCTTCATTTATTGTGATGCTGCTTATTGATCCAGATGTGAGGGTTTTTGTTTTCTTTATCTGCAGTAATCCATACTGCAGACTGTTGTCTTTAATCTTCATAAGCAAGTGCTTCAATTCATTTTCACTTTCAGTAAGCAAGGTTGTGTCATCTGCATATCACAGGTTGTTAATGAGTCTTCCTGTAATCCTGATGCTGTGTTCTTCTTTATATAGTCCAGTTTCTGGGATTCTTTGCTCAACATACATATAGAATAAGTATGGTGAAAAGATACAACCTTATGCACTCCCTTCCTGATTTTAAACCATACAGTATCCCCTTCTTCTGTTCAAACAAAAGCCTCCTTGTCTATGTACAGGTTCCTCATGAGTGCAATTAAGTGTTCTGAAATTCCCTTTCTTCTCAATGTTATCCATAATTTGTTATGATCCACACAGTCAAATGCTTTTGCACTGTCAAAAAAATACAAGTAAATATCTTTCTGGTATTTTTTGCTTTCAGCCAAGATCCATTTGACACCAGCAATGATATCTCTTGTTTCATGACCTCTTCTGAATCCAGCTTGCATTTCTGGAAGTTCCTTGTTGATGTACTGCTGCAAACATTTTTGAATTTTCTTCAGCAAAATTTTACTTGTATGTGATGTTAATATTTTTTTATAATTTCCACATTCTTTAGGATCATTTTTCTTTGGAATGTGTTCAAATATGGATCTTTTCCAATCAGTTAGCCAGGTAGCTATCTTCAAAATTTCTTGATATAGACAAGTAAGTGCCTCCAGTGCAGCATCTATTTGTTGAAACATCTCACTGGGTATTCCATCAATCCCAGGAGCCTTGTTTCTCACCAGTTCCTTCATTGCAGCTTTCTTCCTTCATTACCATTGGTTCTTGATCATATGTCACTTCCTGAAATGGATGAACATTGACCAGCTCTTTTTGATACAGTAACGCTGTCTATTCCTTCCATCTTCTTTTGATGCTCCCTACATCATTCAATATTTTGCCCATAGAATATTTCAATATTGCAACTCAAGGTGTCAATTTTTTCTTCATTTTTCTCACCTTTCCATACTATTAAGTAATGAAATATTCCTTGAATTTCAGCAAGCATCTATTTATTCTCTATACCTGGTGTTTGGTTTAGGTAAACATAAGACCAGCAAAAAAGGGAGAATATACTAACACACACATACGCACACCTAAAGTACTACTGTATTGTCAGTATTACAATGTAACATTTCAATATCACAGATGTAATAAATCATATCAGTTGGAAATGCAGCTTTCAAAAGTGCATGAATTATAAGTGAAGTTGTGTGATCTAAGTCATGGTTCTATTTTTCCTGAAACTAACTTAAAAAATCCAATGTAATTCAAGTTAGGTAATAAAAACAAAGAAATATTACAAGTACTATATTTAATTTGGGGAGCTCTGGTAGCATAGTGGCTAAAGCACTTGACTGCTAACCAGAAGGCTGGCGGTTCAAACCCACCAGCCACTCCTCGGAAGGAAGATTGGGCAATCCTACTTCCATAATGATACTGCCTCGGAAACCCAAGGAGGGGTCGCTATGAGTCGGGGCCAACTCGACAGCACATAACAACAACAACAACATATTTAATTTGTGGTAGGTCTACATCAGGCACAACACCAGAGAAATAGAGGAATGCTATGTTCATCTTTGTCAAAAAAAAAAAAAAAACACTACCCTCAAGTTGAATTTGACTCATAGCTACTCCTCCTTGGGTTTCAGAGGTGTTATCTCTATGGAAGTAGATTGCCCAATCTTCCTTCCAAGGAATGGCTGGTGGGTTTGAACCACCAGCCCTCTGGTTAGTACTCCAATGCCTTAGGCACTACGCCACCCAAGTTCCTGTTCATCTCCTTAGACAATCCCAAAAGCACCATATATACCTGTTCTGGCTGGGTTCTCCAGAGAAGCAAAACCAGTAAAGCTTATATATACATATAGGGAAAGAGAAATTTATCTTAGGAAAATGGCTTACACACTTATAGAAGGTGGCAAGTCCCAAGTTCTTGGATCAAACGTCAAGCTGGAGGCTCTTTCTGACTCACACAGCTGCAGGGGCTGACGAGCTCAAGGTTGGCAGGCAGTATACTGGCTGTTGACTCCAATGAATGATGAATCCAAGATCTCCAGGCCGAATGGTGGATTGTTCACTTATGGACAGTTGTAGGCAGCATAACAGGATCCTGATCCACAGAAGAGTGTCTCTTTTCCTAGGATGTCCATAAATATATTGGAAGCAGGCCATACTCCTAGGGAAACTCACTTTCAATGGATTGGCTGCTCAAAACATATACATTTGATTGCATTATGGGAATAACCCACATCATAACTGCTTAAACCACACAGAATTGTGGTCTAGCCAAGTTGACACACAGCTCCAGCTATCACAGACATACTTAAGAATGGATCTCGTTTGTAACCTGAGGACTAACTATAATTTGTCTCTTTCATATAGAATCTTTTTTTTTTACCATTTTAAAATCAAAGTGAAACTTACAACCCCATGCCACCTCAAATCCAATGACTCAACAAAAGATCTTGTTAGGAAAAAAATAATTTAATGCAGCTAGAAGAGCTCTGGTGGCATAGTGCCTAAGGCATTTGACTGCTCACCAGAAGGCTGATGGTTCAAACCCACCAGCCACCCCTTGGAAGGAAGATTGGGCAATTTACTCCTGTAGTGATAATGCCTCAGAAACCCAGCGAGGCATCATTGTGAGTCAGATCCAATTCAATGGCAGTGAATTTGTTTTTTTTTTGGTTTTTGGAATGTCTATGATAGAGGGCCCTAGTGGCACAATGGTAAGAGTGCTCAGATGCTAATCAAAAGGTTAGCAGTGTGAACTCCTATAACTACTCCACAGGAGAAAGATGTGACAGTCTGCTTCTTTAAAGATTTACAGCTATGGAAATCCTATGGGAGCAATTCTTTGTCCTTCGAGGTTGCTATGAGTATGACAACTAGATGGTAGTGGGTTTGGTTCTTTTGGGGACAATCCAAATTGTAAATCCAATTTACAGCCTTTGGAACATTATCAGGCAATTCTACCCTGTCCTATAATGTTGCTATGAGTCAGGATGACTCAATGGCAATGACTTTGGTTTGGTTTTGGTTTAGGTTTAGTGTAAAAAAAGACTTAAAGCCATTTCAGTGATTTAAAAGTTGTGTGTGCAGCAAGTGAAAGTGATTGTGATGAAGAATTTTTTGCCACTAGGGGTTCATTCTGTTGTTTCAAAGTGAGGGCAAATTTACATAATATTAAAAGGCAAGTAAGAGTTGTCCCTAAGTTGGACATTCATAATCCAGGGACTTACTTTATATTGTATAGTGACCTCTTGGTCCAGGAGATTGTGAAAACCTAAGGCTTCTCAGAGAAAAATGGTGACCATGCTGATCATAAACAAAAAGAAAAAAAAAAAAAAATCTTACTAGCATCAAGTTAATTCTGACTCATAGTGACCCCTTAGGATTCTGAGATGGTAAATCTTTACGGAAGTTGATTGCCTAGTCCTTCTTCTGTGGAATAACTGGTGGTTTGAACCACCGACCTGGTTAGCAGTCAAATGCCTTAGGCACTACGCCACCAGAGCTCCTTATTCTGATCATAATCAAGGACAATGAATTCAGGTGTTCATTGTAGATGCTTTCAGAAGTATAGGAATGGAGACATACTAGTTATCACAGGAATCAATATAGAACTCTAGAGCTGTGCTGAGATGGAGGAAAGGAGCTATGAGTCTTCAAGCCTCTCAGCCTCTCCTTTGTTCAGATATAAGCCTGATATGTGCCTGTATTGCATTATCTCGTGGCAGATTAGTCCTCCCAGAATTGTTTAAGACAGGTGGACATTGCTATGAAAGCTACATAAAACAGGTGCAACAGACACATGAGCTCTTCTCTTGGTAGCAATATGGAAGATTTTGCCTAGTTGAATAAGATAACAAAGTGGCATGGTAACAACTTTCAATTCAGTGGGAGCATTATCTCTCAAATCCCTAAAACAGCAGAATCTAGACACTCAGTTATAGTGATTAAAAACTTGTGGAAATTGCTCTTTAGTTTTTATTGTGTGTGGAAATACCTCTCCCCTCCTGATCCTTCTACCCCCTGTTTTCTGCATCAGATGTTAAGGTCAAATTACTAACTGTAAATTCTGTTCTGACCCTAAGATTCCATGAGTTTTAAATTTGTTTTAATCCTTAAACCTTGCAATGAATGATATGCTACTCTTCTATCACACATGTCTTCTACATTTTCTACATATTGATTCTTAAAGCCCTTTCTTTCTGTTGAGGCTTCCATGACAACTAAAGCCCATGAGGATTCTTATCTTTACCCCTCTAGAGCTAGTAGCCATAGTACTTTCATGAATATGAGTCTTATATTCCTAATGGTTGTAGCTCCTAAAATCCAGGATTTGCATGCTTTCTACTACTTCTGCACTTTCTTTAGTGCATAACTCCATGCCGGGGAAAGGAAAAGAGAAGTTGCTGTTGAATTGCTTCTAACTTGTGGTAGGTAACTCCATGTGCATCAGAGTAGAAATGCACTCCATGGGGTTTTCAATGGTTGACTCTTCAGAAGTAGATCACCAGACCATTCTTCCGAGGTGCTTCTGGGTGGACTAGAGCTTCCAACCTTTTGGTTAGAAGCTGAGTGCATGAAGTGCTAGGGCAAGAGTAGATGCTAAATAAATACCTGAATCTGGATTTGAATATCATATCATTAGTCAATCTCATCACTTTTCATTCCTGAGATCTCTAAGAAAAACATATGATTAAATTCAAACAATTACCTTTTGCAATCAACTGCTCCTATTATAATATATAATAGCTGCTCCTATTAGCAAGGATTAGATTCAGGGTGCTTTTTTTGAGTGCCAACTATATGCCAGGGACTTTCACCATGGTCATCTCCTTTAATCCTCACAAAATCCCCATGAGAATATTATTACCTGTTAGAAAATGAGACTCAGAAAATTTTCCTGAAGTCTCAGAGGAAGAGTGACAGAGCTCAGATTTGAACTCAGGTCTTCTGATTCCAAGTCTACTACTGTCTTGATTTAAGAACCTGAACTCTCAGAGGTCTCTCCTCATTTTACAGACATTAGTCACAGGGCTTCCCAGAGAAGTTATCCTCCTGTACCTAAGAAAGGAGATCATTTTTGCCTTTGGAGTAAGACAAAACAAGCCAAATAATAGATTGCAGAACAATTAATAATGCATTCAAAATGACAAACTCAGAGCATACATTTCCTCAATGAGAACTTTTTCCCCACTTCATCTAAAAGCTTATGTAATAATAATGATTGTGAAAAATTAAAAACAATCTTTGATTTACCTAAATGAAAATAAGAACACAACTTCTAGCTCTCAGAACAAATAGAGTTATTTTTTATTTTTAATTAAGCACACTTAAGTACATTTTCTCTTAAGGTGTAATGACTAAACCGTGATCATTTATTTTTGTTTATTCATTTAAAATGCAAATAAAAGCAGATAATCAATAGATAATAATCTAAAACTAGAGGATTTACAAGTTAATATGCTTGAGTCAATAGATATTCCATAACGAAGCCCTCAATGCTGAACCTGACATGATTTACTTTGCACTAAGCTGGTTGACTTAATGCTTTAATTTAATTCCAATATTAACTGAAAAATCCAAAGAAAAGGGGGAAATTTAAATCTTATTATATTAAAATGTTTTCAAAGCAACAACTCAATATCATGCCATAACTGCTTAAGTGTGCCAACAACGTCTGTCTTAACCCTTGGGTTCTGGCTGTAGATGACTAGTTAACTCCTTCAGAGCCTGGTACCAATGAATTGTGCAAGTTCAGTTTCTCAATGGCTTATTTATGCAGAAGTTTTTCTCTTAGCCTCAAATGTCATCATATTTTAGTCTCATAATGTCTGCTTTTCCCTGACTTATGATCAAATTATTGAAGTTTTTATTTGAAAAGCAATCCCTCTGTTTCCCTTGAGATGCAGCCTGACTCCCCAGAAAGCAGAATAGTAGTGAAACTTAAGTCAAAGAGCAGAGGAAAGCCTTTCCTGGTTCCATGAGAGGAAGACATGAGAAGTTACCATGTCAAGGAATGTCATGCCAGAGAAGGGCTTCCATCTTCCGAAGTCTGGAGGTTCTAGTATGGGTGGTAAGGCAGAGTTGATGTAACGCTGCTTACATTCAAGGTTAGGAGCACAGACTCTGTAGCCAGAATGTCTCTGGTCAGGTCCTGGTTCTGCCTCTTATAATTATATGCTTGTGGGCAATTTGCTTTAACTATCTTTTCGCCAGTTACCTTATCAGAAAAATGAGGATACTTGTAGTGTCTATCTCATGAGGTTGTTTTAAGGATTTAACAATTTCATATCTTATAAAGAACTTGGTAAGTGCCTGGCATATAGTAAGCACTCACTGTCATAATCCTTTGAGGTATTTTTCAGGAAAAGAAGCAAAAGCATGAAGACCTTTTGGGAAGAATACTTTTGAGAGAAGCAGCCTTGGTCACCAAAGGCAAAGATCATATGCATCCATTAGAATAAATACCTGTACTTGGTCACAGCCTGTTGTTTTTTGTTGTTATTTGCCATCGAGTCGGACCCAACTCATAGCGACCCCTCCTTGGGTTTCCAAGGCAGTATCACTACTGAAGTAGATTGCCCAACCTTCCTTCTGAGGCTGGTTCAAACCCACCAGCCTTCTGGTTAGCAGTCAAGTGCCTTGGGCACTATGCTACCAGAGCCCTAATGTGTCCCATTTGCTCCCACCCCCACCACATCATTGTGAGTTCCTAGGTGTGATTTTTTTCATTGGTTTTGTAAGTCCCACTACAGCTAAGTGGCAGTGCGTTTTGGCCATTCCTTAACTAACTAGGCCAGCTTTAGCTTTTTGGTCCCATTATTGTCATCAAGAACAAGGCATTTCATTATGCAGGAGTAAATGAACTGAGAAGTAAGGACTGGCTTCTTACCATATTGTTGTTGTTGTTAGGTGCTGTCCAGTCAGTTTTCACTCAGAGCAACTCCATGTGACAGCGTGGAACTGCCCCATAGGGTTTCATAGGCTGTAATCTTTATGGGAGCAAATTGCTGGGTCTTTCTCCCTTAGAGTCACTGGGTGGGTTCAGACTGTCAACCTTTCAATTAGCAGCTGAGCACTTAACCCTTGCACTACCAGGGCTTCTTGGCTTTTTATCATACAATACTCTTTTCTACTCAGAAAGCATACTTGGAAAACAGAGCATAGAAATTTCATTGACTTTTATCATGAGCATTTTCTACATTTTACCATCTCTGCAATCAGGGTATATGTTACAATCTTTCAATGACTGGCTGTAGGCAGCAGTTGTTGCATACTTGTCATTTCCTGTGCCTGCACAAACTTGATCAATGCCATTCATGCTCTCATCACTTCAGTTGAGTTATGTGTACCGTTGGTACTACACGTGTTAAGTTTAATTGCCACTTAAAATGTCTTCAGAAAGATTGCACTCTGATTTGGCATTAAAATGAAAAGTTATTGTATACACAAAAAGGCACAGAAGCAGCCACTTAATGTATGATTAAAAACAAAAAATCCTATGCCTAGACAAGTCTAAAATCTATGCCTAGACATTGTCTTTCAACAATATAAAATAGAAAAGCATTGTATCATCATTCAGTTGGAAGCATTTTTTTTCTCCCTTAGTGATACATAAAATATCAGTGTGTCTTATAATACATGGAATCTTGGATTCAAAGAAATGAGGTATATTTCATAATAAGTACTTTTTAAAAACAGCTAGCATGTTGCCAGTAAGATAATGTATTTAAATAAAAGATAATTTATTCTCTCAGCAGACATCTACTGAGCATCCATATGTTGCCAAACACATTTTGTATCCCCAGTCCATGTCCTCTAAGAGTTCAAGGTCTAGTGGGGAGAAAAGGTACATAGACAGATCACTATAATGCACTGCAAAAATGACATGGAGAACATAGAGAGCAGAGAAAATGAGCAAGCACCTCTGCCTAGGGAGTCAGGAAACTCTTCCAATAGAGGTAATGTCTAATTTGTGTTTTTAAGGATGGTCAGGAGTTGCCAGGCATGGAAGGGCATTCTGAGCAGAGGCAAAATCATGAGCAAAAGCAAGCTTCATTGAAGAGTGGGTTGTAACCATGACCCTCTATGTCATATGGCTGGAGCACAGGGGTCTATAAGTAAGGGGCAGAGAATAAAGGAGCAGAGAATGAACCGAGAGAGGTAGACTGCAGGAGTTCTAGCTGATAAGGACTGACAGTACAAACCCCAAGTATTTGGCAACCAAATCTAGCCTAATGTATCCCTCTGACATTCAAATTAGAAAAATAGGAACGATAGTCTTCCACTTGACACTGACAATGAAATAGGATATAGCACAGCAAGTAAGTAATATGGAAAAGCATTCGGATCTTCTGAATTTATTTACAGTGGTGAAAATGGATAACAAATAGGTTGATAACCAAAATGTTGGCAGTTCATATCCACCCAGACTTGCCTCAGAAGAAAGGCCTGGTGATATACTTCTGAACAATCACTCATTGAAAATCCTATGAAGCACAATTCTACTCTAACACACATGGTGTCACTATGAGAAGGAGTCGATTGGATGACAACTATTACTCTGATTTCCTCTCTTTGAAGTTCTATGAATGAGGCTGGAGGAAAACAAACTGAAAGTAGGATATGGGCCTCCCATGAAACAGCAGAAGTGGGATTACAAAAAATAGAGAATGTAGCCAAAAATATTTTGAAAGTTCATTCACATTTAAATAAATAGATTCTCTGTTTAAATAAATAGTGTTCACTTGAAGTAAAGACTTCAGAATTTAAAACTAAGAGAGCAGCAATCAGATTGATAACTAGCCTTTGCCAATTGGAGAAGTCTTTCTAGAATCACTCACAGAGAGCAATTTCTACCCAGGCTAGTCATTGAATATCAAAGTTGTTCCCTGCTTTGAAAGTGTCTTAGAATACCTACAGAAGCCTTTTACTGAGATCTGCCACAACCTATATAATTCATGCCACAAAAGGAAAGCTAGGTCCACAGGTCTTTGTCCTTTGATTCTACCCCTCCTCAACATCAGCTCACCCAAGGCCAGCAAACCCACTGCCTAGCTCACAACCAATTAGATCTTCTCTATCCAAAGACATACATAGATAGTGGTCAGATGATCATGGAGACTGAGGCTGTAAGGTTATTTAAATGTGAAATTGGTTACCATTTTGAGATGAGTACTAAGTAAATGGAGAGAGCAAGTTAAGACAGAGAGAAGTTTGTATCATGCAATTCCTGAGAGATGCACCAAGTTCTGAACGTTTTCCAATTTCCAAGAGCCAAAGTTTTATTTCATTGATTTATTCTTTCATACATTCCAGAAATATTTGTGAATTACATAATGTGTAGGAGCTTTTCCTACATGCATAAGACAATAATAATAAAAGCACTTATTGTTGTTATAAGATATTGCCAAAGACTATGGCCTTGATAGGAGCTCTGGTAGCATAGTGCCTAAGGCACTTGACTGCTAACCGGAAGGCTGGCAGTTCAAACCCACCAGCCACTCCTCGGAAGGAAGGTTGGGCAATCTACTTCTATAGTGATATTGCCTCGGAAATCCAAGGAGGGTTCTCTATGAGTCAGGTCTGACTCGACAGCACAGAACAATGGCCTTGGTGATTGAAATGGCGTGGGAGATTGCATGATAGATGATAAAAGCTTTTTTCTGTTAGGATTCCAACTCATAGCAACCTTATGTACAACAGAATGAAACAATGCCTGGTCCTGCACCATCCTCAAAATCCTTGCTAAGTTTGAACCCATCCTTGCAGTCACTGTGTCAATCCATCTCATTGAACATCTTCCTTTTTCTGTGACCCTCTACTTTACCAAGCATGATGTCCTTCTCCAGGGACTGATCCCTCCTGACAACATGTCCAAAGTATGTGAGACAAAGTCTTGCTATCCTTGCTTCCAAGGAGCATTCCGGCTGTACCTTTTCCATGACAGATTTCCTCATTCTTTTGGTGGTCCATGCTATATTCAATATTCTTTGCCAACATCATAAGTCAAAGGTATCAATTCTTTGGTCTTCCTTATTCATTGTCCAGCATTTACATGAATATGCAGCAATTGAAAATATCATGGCTTGAGTCAGGTACACCTTAGTCTGCACAGAGACATCATTGCTCTTTAACACTTTAAAGATGTCTTTTGCCAGCAGATTTGCCCAATGCAATACATCATTTGATTTTTTGACTGTTGCTTCTATGGCCATTGATTATGGATCCAAGTAAAATTAAGTCCTTGACAACTTCAATATTTTCTCCATTTATCACAATGTTGCTCATTGGTCCAGTTGTGAAGAGTTTTGTTTTCTTTCTGTTAAAGTGGAATCCATAGTGAAGGCTGTAGTCACTGATCATCGGTAAATCCTTCAAATCTTCTTTGTTTCAGCTAGTAAGGTTGTGTCATCTGCATATCATAGGTTGTTAATCAGTCTTCCTCCAATACTGATGCCATGTTCTTCTTCATAAAGTCCAGCTTCTTGGATTATTTGCTCAGCATACAGATTAAATAAGTATGATTAAAGGAGACATAACCCTGACACACCTTTCCTGATTTTAAGCCACTCAATACCTTGGTCTATGTACAGGTTCTGCATGAGTGCAATTATGTGTTCTGGAATTCCCATTCTTAGCAATATTATCCATATTTTTTTATAATCCACACAGTCAGATGCCTTTGCATAGTCAATAAAACATAGGTAAACATCTAATAAAAGCTAGGACTTATTAGATGCTTAGATCCCTTGATGATGCAAATGGTTTGCTCTGATAATAACCAGAAGTTTGTTGGTTCAAACCCACCCAGTGGTTCCATGGAAGAAAGTCCTGGTACCTATTTTTGTAAGATTACAGCCATTGAAAATACTATGGATCACAGTTCTACTCTGAGTCACATGGGGCTGCCATGAGTTGGAATTGACCCATGACAATGGGTTTGGGTCTTGGTTTTTATTAAATGCTTATAATGTGTGATGCACCATTCTAAAGGTTAACTCACTAAAGTTTACATGACTCAATAAGGGAGGTACTGTTACTATTCCCATTTTGCCGATGAAGAAACAGAAAAATAGAGGTTAAGACACAATCTTGATGAAAAATTTGCTTTGTACGAGAGACAAACAAATAGACAGATATAATACAGTATAAGATCCATCAAGAAAAGAAAGTGGATCTTTGAGGAAATTCAAACCACTTCCATAGTGATACTGCCTCGGAAATCCAAGGAGGGGTCGCTATGAGTCGAGTCCGACTCAACAGTACATAACAACAATAGCAATATTTTGTCACAGGCAGCAATATTTATGGCAAAGAAATATAGAATCCCTTGTTTTAAACAGAAAACTTTAATTGAAAAGAATGTGTATACATGAGTTGGGAACCCCGATTTCAGTTGCAATTCTAGTATTAATGGATTGTTGGATCTTGTACAGGTTATTTGGACTCTTTAGACTTTAGGTTTAACAACAAAATGATATGGTTTGAGTAAAGATCTAGTTAGAACTTTTTTTTTCTTTTTTTTTTACTTTTTAACCCTAACTAGAGTTTTACTCATACAATTTATTTATACATGGATGTTTCATATTTAGCCACAAGTATTACAAATATGTCTACCAAGAGTTGCAAGCATGATACTTCTTTTTTCACTGCATAAAAGTTAAAACAAATCTTTGATTAATCTTTCATTGGAGGTAAGTAAGAGGAGATATGGTATAGTTCAGTAGTATTCAAAGTACAGTGCATGAATTCTTCTGTAGGCTAACCTCTAAGCATTAGGCCTGGGACATCTGGTGATAAAAGAAGCAGTGATTGGAAAGAAGTGTTGGATGTGGAGTAGAAGAGAGTGAGGACAAATTGGAACCCACTTGCATCTCTGTGTCTATTCATTCCTCATGACATATAACCTCGATGACGTTCAGAGAAGAACGGCTGTTGCTTTATTTTCATCCTTTCAAGCTTTAATCCAGAATCACACAGGGAAGGTGCTTCCGTAGTGGTACCACCTTGGAAACCCAAGGAAGGGTCACTATGAGTTGGATCTGATTTGACGGCAGTGAGTGTGGTTTGTTTTGTTTTGTTTTGCATAACAAATTACCACAAACTGAGTAGCTTAAAACACACACCTTTATTATCTCACAGTTTCTGTGGGTCAGGAGCCCAGGCACATCTTAGCTGTTCAAGGCTGCCATTAAGATGTTGACTGGGCTGCATTCTTATCTGGAGGTTTGAGTTAGAAAGAATCTACCCTCAAGTTCGCTCAGGTTGTTGACAGATTCTTTTTCTTAAGGTTGTAAGACTGGCTCCAGCTTCTTCTTAGTAGTTTGTTGGCTGAAGGCTTCCCTCAGGTCCTCCAGTCACCCACAGTTCCCTGCCATGCAGCTCTTTCACAAACCCTCTCATGCTTACTTATTCAAGACCAGCAGGTCTTGAAATGTCACTCTCTAATCTGCTTCTTGTTGTTGTTGTTATGTACTGTCGAGTGGGCCCCGACTCATAATGACCTCTCCTTGGGTTTCCAAGGCGGTATCACTACCAAAGTAGATTGCCCAACCTTCCATCCGAGGAGTGGCTGGTGGGTTTGAACCGCCAGCCTTCTGGTTAGCAGTCAAATGCCTTAGGCACTATGTCATATATACCAAATCATATTCATGTGAGTGATATTCTGTCATGTTTGCCATGTAATTAAGAAAGTGACATCTCGTCACCTTTGCCATATTCTACTGGTTAGAAGAAGGTCGTAAGGCCCATCCACACTCATGAGGAGGGAATTATACAAGAGTATGACTCATTTGGGGGCAGAGGATATCCTTAGTTTATCTGCCACTGAAGGGGAGGGACTCTGAGATACATACTTTCACTTTACTAATTCTACATAATTCAAACTACCAGAGAGTAAAATCAAGAAATCGGATGGAGACATGTTAGTTTTTAGATGTCTATTAGACATCCAAAATGGAGAGATTGAGAAGGCAGTTGGATATGAGACTGGATTTTTCAAAAGATATCCACCAACTCTCAAATGTTTATTTCTAACCCAGTCTTCAATTCAGTACTATAGATTCATAGATTTCACTCTCTACTTGGCATTGCAAGCTTAGCATGTTCAAAATTATTCCTTACCTCCCTGAATCTGTAAACCTCTCAGGATTCTGTATCTCATTCAATGGTACCACCATACATCCTTTTTCTCAAAGGCAGAAATTCAGTAGTTCTCCTTGATTCCTCTCTTCCCTTCGTTTTTCTAAATTCAATCAATCAGAATTCTGGTAACTCTACTTCTAAAAGAGAAATCCATCCAATTAGTTCCATCTTCACCATTACCACCCTACTCCAAACCACTATCATCCCTCCCTGCACTTCTGCAAATCTGCTACTGTCTCCCATTCCCTCTCTTGACCCCCTATAGATATTCTTCGCACAGTAGCAAGAATGATCTCATTAGAAACTAAGATAAATCGTGTCACTCCACTATTGAATGTCTTACAATGTTTTTCCACTGAAATTAAAATAGTCTAATTCTTTACCTTGGCCTACAAGATTTACACCATTTGTCTCCTGCTGATTACTCTGACCTTATCTCATGCATTCTTCTTCCACTCATGGACCTGGCCTCACTGGCCCTTTTCTGTCAGCAAAAGTACCAAATTTATTCTCCCACCTTAGAGCAGTGGCATAGTGCCTAAGGCATTTGACTGCTAACCAGAAGGCTGGCAGTTCAAACCCACCAGCCATTCCTAAGAAGGGAGATTGGGCAATCTACTTCTGTAGTGATACTGCCTGGGAAACCCAAGGAGGGGTCGCTATGAGTTGAATTGACTCAATGGCAGTGAGTTTGGTTTTGAGTTTTCAGAGCCACTATTCTTGTTTTTCCTTTTGCCTTAAAAATTTCCCCCTGCATCTTCGCACAGTTGGTGTCTTCTGCATTCTAACCTAATGCAACTTCCTCAAGACCTTCCCTACCCACCTTTCTAAACCAAATATCTCACTGTTTTCCCCACTGAAGTCAAACACTAGTTAGCACATCACTTGATTATTCCTTGCATAGCTTACAATTTCTTTTTTGTTTTCATGTATATTGTCCATTTTCCCTCATTCTAATATAAAATTCAGAAGAGTAGTGCCCTTGTCTTCTTGATTTCTGCTGTACCTTCAGGTATGAGGAATGTGCCTAGCACATAGCAAAAAAAAAAACTAAACTCATAGCCATCAAGTCGATTCTGACCCATCATGACCCCTACTGGGTTTTCAAGGCTGTAAATCTTTTACAGGAGCAGACTGCCTCATCTTTCTCCTTGGGAGCAGCTGGTGGGCTCAAACCACCACTCTTTATGCTAACAGCCAGATGCCTTAACCACTTAACACAGAGCTCTTTACCACACACTAAGCCTTTAATAAATATGTGTTTAATCAAGCATTGAAGAAGCAAACTATGTAGAATAATTATCCCTTTAAATGTATTTTAGTACTATTTTGGTATTATTTCCATAAAACATTGCCAGAGTGAAATTGCTGGGTCACAGAGAACAAACATTTTTAATTGTGATTGATCAAAAATACTGCTTTTTAATATTTAGTGTGACTGATTTGTCACTTTAAAATTTAATTATCACAAATTTAATTTTTTCCTTTTCTGTCTTGAATGATAAGCCATTTCAAAACTATTTTCCCCACTTTTCTATGGTAAATGAGGCATCATTGCTCATTTTGCAAGAACTCTATCTTTTGCTGTATAGATTAAACTAATAGAGCCAATTTATATATAGGGGTCCCTAAGTGGTATAAAAGTTTACACTATTAACCCAAAGGTTAGTGGTTCAAACCCATTTAGAATGCCTCAGAACACACTCCTGGCAATCTGCTTCTTAAAGGTCACAACTTTGAAAACCCTGTGGTGTGGTTCTACTCTTTACACATGGGATCGCCATGAGTTGGAACTGACTAGATGGCAACTAACAACAACAATTTGAATATAAAGAAAATGTCTGTAAATTGAATCTTCCTTTCCTATTGTAGTTGTCTTATGTAGTTTGCAAAATAAATGATGTATGTCAATTGAAAGAAAAAACCCAACTCTCCCCCCTTTTTACATATCATTCTGTTCTGAGTGTATAAATCTGTTAAAGGTGCTAAAAAGCACACAGTACTAACACAAGAATACTCCATCCTGAACACTTTAAATTTTAAAGTTGCAATTGTACAACAAATGACCCCTGGTGGTGGTGGTTGTTAGTTGCCATCCAGTTGATTTCCACTTGTGGCGACTTCATATATAACACATGGAAAATTTGCCTAGACTTGGACCATCTTCATGGTTTTTGGAATGTTTAAGTCTACCCTTACACATAGTGTTTCAATCCATCTCTTTGAGGGTTTCCCTCTTGAAGGTCCTGGTTAATCATTATAATCGTGGTTAATCAATTATAATCAATCACTCAAAAAACAAACCAGACTCACCACCATCAGGTTAATTCCAACTCATAGCTACCTCACTGGTTTTCCAATGCTATAAATCTTTACAGAAACAGACTGCCTCATCTTTCTCCCATGGAGAGACTGGTGGGTTTGAAACACTGACCTTTTGGTTAGCAGCCAAATGCCTTTAACCACTACACCACCAGGATTCCTTATAATCAATTTACTAGGTAGCTAGTAATATCACAATTACTTCAAGTTGAGGTTATGTATTTATACTTAATTTGATATCTCTCAAATTAAGTTCTATAACATTAGTTAGAAGGAGAGGTAAAACTACTTTACCACTTATGTGTACCTTTGGTTATCCTCATTCTATTTCTTAGTCATCAATGGTATTCCTAACCTTTTTCATCTGCCTCATAATGTATAATGTGTACAAGACACTGGGGCAAAGTTGTGCATAACTACAAACAAGCATGTCTCCATAGTGAGTCAAGACAGAAAATACATTGTTGGTTTCCAGTTCACTTGTTACCATATGCACCTCGATTGTGATCAAAATTAAAATGTTTGTGTCTAAAAATAATTACAAACTTTGAGATAGAACAAATATCCAAGAAAATATATTTATCTTACTCCTAAGAAAATACTTTCATATGTTACATAGCCACCACTCATCTGTCAGTCTAGTCACACTGTGGAAGCTTGCATGTTGGCTGTGATGCTGAAGCTATACCACTAGTATTTCAAATACTAACAGGGTCACTGATTATGGACAGGTTTTGGTAGAGCTTCCAGACTAAGACAAACTACGAAGAAGGACCTGGCAATCTGCTTCTAAAAAAAAAAAAAAATGGCCAATGAATACCTTATGAAAAGCATGGAACATTGTCTGATATAGTGTTGGAAAATGAGTCCTTCAGGGTAGAAGGCACTAAGAACACTAAGAAAGAATTGCCTCCTCAAAGTACAGTCAACCTTACTGAGGTGGATGAAGTAAAGCTTTTGGGACCTTCATTTACTGATGTTGCATGAGTCAACATAAGAAAAACAGTTATAAATATGCATTACTAACCAATATAAGGAATGTATGATGTATGAACCTAGGAAAATTGGAAGTTGTCAAAAATGAAATGGAGGGAGGCGGGGCAAGATGGTGGACTAGGCAGAAGGATTGCACAGACCCTCTTCAACAAAGAAAAGGGAAACCAATTAATACAGACACAGAAGATAATCTTGGACCCCTGAGCCTTGAAGGAAAGGATGCAGATTTGGACTAAACCCCAACTAGCAGAAGAATT
>NW_006921600.1:5361604-5402348 GCF_000298275.1 Orycteropus afer afer
ACTGGGAGGAGGTAACTATGGGGAGGAAGTGGGAGGGGAGCTGCTGCATTGTAAATTTTGGTCAATGACATGAGACAAAGTATATGTGAACTGTTGTATGAAAAGTGAATTTACTCTGTAAATCTTCACCCAATTCCTAATAAAAAAAAAAAAATGAAATGGAATGCTTGAAGACCACTATCATAGACATTAGAGAGCTGAAATGGACTGGTATTGGCTGTCTTAAATAGGACAATCCTATGGTTTATTATGATGTGAATGATGAATTGAAGAAGAATGGGATTATGTTAATTATCAAAAATAATATTTCAAGATCTATCCTGAAGTACAACTATCCTGAAGTATCCAAATGCCTACAAGGAAAATCAGTTAATATTACTATTATTCAAATTTATGCACCAATCACTAATGCCAAAGATGAAGAAATTGAAGGTTTTACCAACCTCTGCAGTCTGAAACTGATCAAACATGCAATCAAGAGGCATTGATAATTGCTAGTGATTTAAATGCAAAAGTAGGAAACAGAGAAGAAGGGTCAGTAGTTGGAAAATATAGCCTTGGTGATAGATATGACACTGGAGAAACACAATAGAATTTTGCAAGACCAATAACCTAATCATTGCAAATACCTTTTCAACTACATAAATGACAACTTTTTTGATATTTTAGCTATTTTTAAGAATTGAGGCATTTGATTTATGGTATTGGTGAAAAATATTGAATATACCATGGAATTCCAGAAGAACAAACAAATCTGTCTTGGAAAAAGTACAGCCAAAATGCTCGTTAGAAGAGAAAATGGAGAGACTTTGTCTCATATACTTTGGACGTGTTATCATGAGGGACATATCACTGGAGAAGGACATCATGCTTGGTAAAGTAGAGGATCAGCGAAAAAGTGGAAGACCCTCAATGAGATGGATTAACATGGTTTCTGCAACAGTAGGTTCAAGCATAGCAATGATTGTAAGGACAGCACAGGACTGTACAGTGTTTAATTCTTTTATATTTATGAGATGAAACTTTAACAACAAAATATATCAACCATATACATGGATCTTGCCAGATGGAAAACACAGGAATCAAATAGACTAAATCTATGGAAAGATATGATGGAGAAGCTCAATCAATACCATTGCTCAGAACAAGGTTGGGGCTGACTATGGAACAGACCATCAGTTTCTCATATGCAAGCTTAAGTTGAAGCTGAAGAAAATTAAAACAAGTCCAGAGCCAAAATACAACTTTGATTATATCCCATCTGAATTTAGAGACCATCTGAAGAATAGATTTGATGTATTAAACACCAATGACCAAAGATATTTTAAAGGCATTTTGTTCAAATAGAACAAGGAGATACTGTGTGGTTTAAAATCAAGGAATGGTGTGTGCCAAGGTTGTATCCATACTTATTCAGTCCGTTTTTGTTGTTGTTGTTGTTGTTAGGTGCTGTTGAGTCAGCTCCGACTCATAGGGACCCTATGTGCAACAGAATAAAACACTGCCTGGTCCTGCACCATCCTCACAATCCTTGCTAGGCTTGAGCCCCTCATTGCAGTCACTGTGTCAATTCATCTCATTGAAAGTCTTCCCCTTCTTTGCTGACTCTCTACTTTACCAAGCATGATATGCTTCTCCTGGGAATGGTCCCATCTGATAACATGACCAAAGTAAGTGAAACAAAGTTTGGCCAATTCTCACTTCCAAGGAACATTCTGGCTGCACTTCTTCTGGGACAGATTTGTATGTTGTCTAAATAATCCCTGAAGCTGGATTATCTGAAGAAGAATGCAGCATCAAGATCGGAGAAGACTCATTAGCAACCTGCAATATGCAGGTGACACACCTTGCTTGCTGAAAATGAAGAGGAGTTGAAGTCCTTACTGATGAATATCAAAGACTACAGCCTTCAGTACAGATCACACCTCAACATAAGAAAACAAAAGTCCTCACAACTGGAACAATAAGCAACATCATGCTAAATGGAGAAAATATTGAATTTGTCAAGGGTTTCATTTGCTTGGATCAACAATCAACGCCCATGGAAGCAGCAGGCAAGAAATCAAACAACTTATTGCATTGGACAAATCTGCTCCAAAAGACCTGTTTAAAGTGTGAAAAAGCTAAGATGTCACTTTGAGGCCTAAATTGTACCTGGCCCAAGCCATGGTATTTTCAATGGCATCATATGCATGCAAAACCTGAGCAATGAATGAGGAAGACCAAAGAAGAATTGATGCCTTTGAATTATGGTGTTGTCAAAGAATATTGAGTGTATCATGGACTTCAAGAGTGTATAAATCTATCTGGTAAGAGTTGATCAACATTCGGGGGACTCAAAAATTAATTTTATAAATAGAAAGGAAAAACAGTACTACAGAATCCACGGATCAAATTACCTGGTTTTCAAAAATCTACAAAAATATTTTTTGTTAATCTGCCAGTATAACAATGTGTGTATCTATCCAAAAGTCATCCAGTAGACTGGATAGACTCTACCTAGTGCTATGGCTTTTACGTAATTTTAAGTGAGAGCTTTTCCTATTTCTCATGTTTGATTTGTAATCTAAACCAGAAACTCAGACTCTTGTCTATAACCATTCCTGTATTGTGTCATTATGGCAAATCAAAATATAACATAACAAAACTAAGAAGCAGCTAAGTAGTTGAAATATGGATGATAGAAGCTGATATGTTTAAAAGTAGATTCCACGGAAACTCCCTCTATGCAAAAAGGCCAACTTTCTATGTGAATTACTTTCTGGGTCTTGACAAGTCAGGATTTATAAGTCAACATTTACCCATTTTAGAATGGGGAACCCAGGATAAGGGAAAATAGTAAGTGAAAGGCAAAGTGAAAGGCAAATGAAGTTGATGGTGACCAGGAAGATTAACTCTTTCTCAAGTATAGTAAACACACAAAATGCTCTGTTGAAGAGCACAGAAATGCCAATACATGACTATGTTTGTTCATTACCTGACGCAGGGTGAAAAGACTCCTAAGGGCCAAGGGAAGTGGGCCCAGTGAAAATGTGCCACTAAAACCAGAGGGAAATCTGTGGAAAGTGCTGGATCATGAGATCAATAGACGTAAAGATGACTAAGTTAGGTAGCTTTATGCAGTTTAAACATTTGTGCAGGGAATCTCCCCATGCAGCCTTTTATTGACAGCTCCAGATCAATGCTAATTTTTGATCATTTTCAACCTACATAAACCTATTGACCCCATGGCCACCTTTGGGGCACTTCAAGTCATCAAAAATAATCAGAGAAGATGGTGTAAAATTGTCAGACTGCTGAAGACTCCAAGTAGTTTCATGTGTCCCCAGGAGCAGAGTTGAGAGGTTAAAATGTAGTTCAAATTGCCAGCAGAACCTCAACTAGTAGAGTGTCCCAGAGAGTCTTGTCTTCATGCCTCATAAAATGATGCACTGATTTGTGTCCAGACTCTGACCCTTATGTATGTATGTTAAGAGAGAGATAGAGGGAGAGAGAGAGAAACAGAGACTGAATCTTACTGGAATTATTAGATTTTAGAGAATGGATTATCTCCTAGCAAAATAATTCTTCCTGTTCTTCTTTGTTTTTCTTTGTCTTTTCTCTTTTGAAAACTCCTCCAATCTACTGCCTAACAAAGGTAGCTAATATGCTTCCAGAATAAAAAAATCTGAATGTGATATAGACATGCACATAGAATAGACTGAATCAAAAGGGAAACAAATACAATTTGGTAGCCTAGAGGATTATAGGCCAGGGATAACAACAACAAAAGAGAAAATCACTCAAAAGGAATTGATAGGATGGAAGAATGAAGGGAAATGGCAGAATAATGACAATGAAGAGGGATATGTTAGAGTATTGAATTAGGATCATCTCCCATAGAGTAAAGAGAGTAAGGGAAGGGTGATGGGGTAGAGTAAGGAGAGAGGGGTAGAGGGAGAAGAAAGAACAGTGAAACAGAGGAGGAAGAAGGAAGGAAAATGACTTTTAATGATGGATTTTCACAGTCAGTGGAACAGAATGTTACATCTCCAAAGGGAGGGATTAAATACAAAACATTTGCAATTATAACCACAACACTCAAGAAAATATTGTGAATTTATGGAAAATAGCAAGTAGCTTAATAAATAACTAAGATATAGCCCAAATTAATTCCATAGAGTGGAACTGTGTCCAGATTTTACAGCAGGATTCTGAAACCTGTTAATTGTGAATTTGATGTGAACATCCATTCAGGGAAGAATGATTAAGAATTTTTCCTGAAATGTTGCAGAATACATTGTTAAGGATTGTTTTGCCATTTTTTAATGTCTTCATTTTTAAGTATGGCCTTTACTAAAGATTCACAATAATCATGGCTACTAATGAGATTTGTTTAAAAAGTGTGTATGTTTGTGTATAATTATTTTTGTGGTACTTGTTCAGAAATAACTAATGTAATATGGGAACATGTCCTTAGTGCAAATTTAGGATACAAAGTTCTCCTTCATCTATGTGGCTCTTGCTTTAAATACACAAACACACACACACACCCCAAATTAAAATAAACAACTGTTGTAATCATCCTTCATAGGAACACACCTTTAAACAGTTTCTGTGTCAGGAGTGCACAAACTTCAACTTGAGACCTTCAGGTCATATTTCTGCATTAGATGGTGGAGGTTTAGAGGCCAAGGCATTTTGAATACTTCTGCTTTCAAGGATGTGAGCCATAAATGTTTATTAAAAGAATCTATAATGAAATCAGTTTTGTTATTTTTTTAATGGTTGCCTGGAGTGTGTTGGATGACTGAATGTCGGTTGTTAATCATTAAGTACTCCTGTTACCAAAAGTGTTTGATAGTATTGCCATCTAGGGGCTGAATGGAATTCTCAGCTCTGAAATAAACTGTAATTGAGCAGGTGCTGCTATTGACAATATACATATGTTTTTGCTTTATAGCCCACATGCTTTTCATGTTTCTCATGACAAAAGCTATCTCTAAATGTCCCCCAACAGCCTACCTTTTTTATATATAATCTGTTAGAGGTGATTACTATTTGCTTTGCAGCTTCTGCTTTTTTGGCATCTATTACTGAATATTCTGAACAAAGAATTATTCTTTTTTGCATTATTAATCTTGCCCATGTTTGCCCTATTTCTGCAGAAAAGAAATCATTTATCAGAAAAGAATGTTTGTAATCGGGACTTGTAGCATCTTCAGATTTAATATTCATTATGATCATCCTAGTTCTGTGCTATATTTATCTAAAAGACCAATCCAATGTTGTGGGGAAATAAGTTTTAAATATTTATGATATAACTTTTAATATTTTAAAAAAGAGAAATTAGTATTTCTGTAAAATGTGTTTCAGAGTCTGGTCCCTTAGCAAATGTTTAAATATTAAAAGATTTCAAGAGGTTAGCATGTAATATCATAGTGGGACTTATTGAAACAGGAAAATTGAGTTCACAAGTTTTTGATAGGTGAAGGAAATTGTATTTTCTTTGCCTGTGTTTAACACGTAATAAGAAACATTAACACAGTTGAAACCTATAACCCAGAATGTGAGGACAGAGTGCCAAAAATTATTTCTACAGTATGTTTTGCTTTTGTCTAACCAGTAAGCTTGGAAAATAGTTCAACTCAGTTTTGTCACCTTGTTTTAGATTTTATTCAGAATGATATTTGGATGTCCCCTAATTAAGGGGACTTTCCTTATATAACTTTGATTCTCTTGTATATGTACTCTCAGAAAATATCCTCCTCCCCTGCCCATCAAGAAGAGAAGGCAATTAAAGGCCATTTCTCACATTTAAACATTTAATAAACCAAAGCAGGTCACACACATCATTAAATGTAAATTTTACTAAACTAATCAAAACAACTTCAGGACTTTTCACAGCCTTATGACTATCCACATCCAGTGGGTATGGTATGCAACAAAAAGTGCCTATTTGTATGTGTATTTTAGTTATATATATGTTACTTGTAGACATAATTCCTACCTGTAAATAGGCATATCTAGACAGCCGAGATGTAGAAAGAGCACCCTGGGACTTTCAAAACATTAGGATTCCTAGCTCCAGGTTAGATATACAAAATATGCTAAGTGCTGCTCTCCAAGCAGGGAAAAAATGGCTATCTCTTTCAATTTAAAGAGCCCTGGTGCCACAGTGGTTTAGCTCTCCACTTACCGGTCAGAGCTTCAAACCTACCAGCTGTTCCATGGGAGAAAGATGTAGCAAGCAGCTTACTTCCGTAAGGATTTACAATCTTAGAAACCCTATTGGGCAGTTCGACTCTGTCCTACAGGTAGCTGAGTCAGAATCAACTGGATGGCATGGATGGCAGTGGGTTTAGAGTATCTCCTTTTTTTTTTTTTTTTTTTTCTTTAAAATCAACAGAAATCAAATTCTCAAAGTCCAGGTCACAAAGTCCAGGTTAGGATGCTTTTAACAAATGAGAATGTTTTCACATATATATGAATAGTAGATTTTCCTAAAGGTGTTTGTACATTTAAATTTCAGTTGGTTTATTGTTTTTTTCTTTTTCATTCTTTCTTTCTTTTTTTGGAGTTTTAAGGTATCTTATTTACACACCAAGAAAATGAAAGGGAATTGGGGAAATGGAGAGAGTCTCATATAAAAACAAATAGTGTTGGGGATTAATAAAAGAGAATTATTGTCATTCTAGATAACTCTCCCAATTCTTAAGATGAACCTGGTGGGCAATGATAGCATACTTGCATGCAACTTAGTCCCAGTGTTGCCATCCTGAGCTGGATGCAGCACTGATGTGAGGCACCAGAGACTTTTTATGTTCGTATGTCATATCCTTTAGGTTGCAAGCTCTGCGGACACAAGGACCCTATCCAATCTATACTTTCTGGGTCTTAAATCACACTCTTGGGTAATATATTTAGAATTTTGGTGAGAACAATAAGAAAAAATAGCATTGTTTTCTTAATAATAATTCAAAAATGTCTGTAGTATTTGTGCTGCTATTGCTGATTTACCTAGGCATAAAGTTTAGAGAATGATCGTCCAACAATTATTGGCAACTTCTAAAAGAAAGTTAACCTGTCAATTTTCTTACAGGGAACAAGCTACAAAGCCCATCTGTTTGGGTTAGAACCATTCACAACATACCACGTTGGTGTTGTGGCTGCAAACCAGGTGGGAAAAGTGTCAAGTCCCTGGACTCTGGTTCAAACTTTAGAATCTTCCCCAAGTGGACTGAGTAACTTTACAGTAGAACAGAAAGAGAATGGCCAGGCATTGTTACTCCACTGGGAAGAGCCTGCAAGATCCAATGGTGTGATTAAGGTAATGTCTACCTTACATATGAACATATGTTTGGTGTTATCCTGTTAAACAGATGAGCCCTAACATACCATCAGGTCACTGTGGGAAACCTCCCTGTGTAATTCTCCTTGGTGGCTCCTCCAGGCATTTAATCATAGAGAAAACTAGCTCCCATGTCCTTTGCTTCCAATAAACCCAATACTTGGCTACATGCTCTCCATATCTCATTTAATCTTCTTATCAGTCTTCCTATGTGAATACCACTAAAATCCATGAGGCATGCCGTTAGGTGCCATTCATGGATTTTCAGCAGATACAAGTGCTCCATGTGACAGAATAGAACTGCCTCATCAGGTTTTCTTGGTTGTAATCTGTACAGGAGCACATCACCAAGTCTTTCTCCCATACAGCTGCTGGCTAGGTTTGAACTGCCAAACATTTGTGCTTAACCTTTGCTCCATCAGGCATATATAGGTAAAATAACTGCCCAAGTCCACATTATCATGATTAAGTTTGGATTCAAGACCCAGAAATCACACCAGAGCTGAACTCTAAATAGCTGTGTTCTCGCTGCCTCCTGAGTTATCCTACTCAGTTGTTTGCTTAAGCCTTTCCTAATTTGTGCTTTGAGCAGAGCTCATTAAGCAAAAGCAGGAAGCCACACTCATCTGCTCACTTCCCAACTTCTCCTGTATATTTTCACTAGAAAGGATCTTATCAATGTCACATATATATCCCAGGCTTCTCCAGCCTATGAGTATAAATGAGGTCTCATTTCTACTAATAGCACACATCTCTATGCCTTGAGCCTCCACTCACTTGAAAAGCAAGACTTCATCTCCTTCCTGAAGGTCTTCCCCAAGAATGTGATGACTCTCCTTCAATCTATGCTACTGCCTCTGTCTATCATCTCCTTTGGCCCTGGACTACAGGTTAGGACCACCCAAGCCTGCAGCTGCTAACAACACACTGCCCTCTCCTTCACTGTTGTTTTGAACTGTCACTGAGACAGCTCCTAACTCATAAAGACCCTATGCACAGTGAACGATAAGGCCTTGTGTGTTTCAATGGTAGACTCTTCACCCTCTGTGCAGGAAACCTGTGTTTGATTCCTGGCCAATGTACTTTATGCACAGTCACCACACATCTGTCAGTGGCTGTTTGCATGTTGCTGTTATGTGAACAGGTTTTAGTGGAGCTTCTCCCTAATGGAGACTAGGAGAAAACCTGGAGATCTACTTCCAAAAATCAGTCAATGAAAACCCTATGGATCTCCTTCATTACTCCTTCTCACAGTGACAAGTTCTACTCCATTAATTTCAAATAGAATAGTTAAGACTAAGGTATAAGTTTTAATAAAGATTTCCTGAAAGACCTATGAGAAGGATGACAGAAGGAAACCACACATGGCAATAACAGAATTGTAACAGGCCCAGGTCCCTTTTTATAAGCCTCTTGCAAGCTGTCTCACTGACTAGTGCAATGGCTATCTCTCTGCCTAGCTCCAGGGCTGCTTATGTGCAGCAGAAACTAGTCTTTCTCCACCAGCCTCCCTTCATGTGACAGAGCCAGAGTTCCTCTACCCTGGGGCAAGAGGCTTGAGCCTTAGGATCTATGACTTTAAAATCCAAGCCATAGCCCTCAGGCACTCATCAGAAAAAAAGAGTTTCTCCCTTTACATCCATCAAAACATTCCTCCCCATTATTTGTTTCCTGTCTTAGAGACTACCTCTTCTCGGTATGATTGACAGTAGAAATAAATACTCCTTTTACCTTAATTTACATTTCACCAAATATTTATTGAACTTCTACTAAGTGTCAAGTACTTATTCAAGAGTGAACAAGACAGGTAACATCTCTGCTCCCATAGACCTTATGTGTTTGCATGCATGTATGAGTGATTGTGTGGAAGTATATGAATGGTGGGTACAGAAAAGCAAACAGTGAGCTAGTAAATAAATAAACAAGGGAATCTCAGAGAGTGATGAATGCTACAAAAAAAATTAAACAGGGTAATGTAATTATGTCTGGCTCAGGCTATTTTAGAATGGATGATCATTTGAATTGAGTTGACATCTGAGCCGAGCCCTGAATGACAAGGCAGAGTCAGTCATGTGGAGATATGGGGGCAAAATGTTCCAGACAAAATGAACAACAAATGAAGGCCTGAAGCCAGGAATGAACTTGGTATATTCAAGGAAAAGGAAGAAAGCCTGTGTGGATGAAGCATTAGAAGAAAGGCAAAGATGGCACTAGAAGAGATTGGAGCATATTGACATGAGGCAGATTGCACCCCACCTTGTGAGCTATGTTAAGGAGTTCAAAATTTATTCTAACTGAGTGAAAAATTACTGAAGGCTTTAGGCAAATGGCATGATCAAATTTATGTTTTGAAAAACTATTCTGGCTGCTGTGTGGAAAATAGACTATAAGGGACCAATCGAGTTTGGAAGCTATTGAAGAAATTCAGGGCAGAATTGATGGTAGGGTAGGAGTTGTGAAAGTAGAGAAATATGGGTGAATTGGAGATCTATTTGGAAGGTAGAGCTGACAAGACTTATTAATGGACTGGATGTGAGTCATGAAGGAAAGGAGCACCTTCAGGATGATTTCTGAATTTTGGCCTAGAGCCTTTGTCTGTGAAGGGAAAGATTAGAAGATGAGTAGGTTTGAGCAGGCAAATAGCCAGCTGGAGATATAACTCTAAAACTCTGGAGAAAGCTCTTCACTAAGATGTATGTCTGGAAATCATTAGCATATAGGTAGTATTTAAAGTCCATGAACCTGGAAAAGATCAGCTATGTAAATAGGAGAGATGATGAGAACCTAAGGTCCAGTCCTGGACACACTAAAATTTGAAGGTCAAGATGAGGAAAAATAGTCAGCAAACGAAATTGAGAGGAGCCAATGAGGTAGGAGCGAATGTAGTAAGTGGGATGTCCCAGAAGTGAAGAGAAAATATGTTAAATGCTGCTGAGCAGTCAAGTAAAATGAGGGCAGTGAAGTAACACCTGGATTTTGGAATGAGGAGGTCATTGTGATTTTTGACAAGAATAGTTTCATCCAAGTGGTAGAACAGAAAACCTGGTTGGAGTAGCTGGAGGAGAAAGAGGAGGCAAGTAAGGAAGTGAGGACAACAGTTATGGGACACTTTAGAGAAGTTGAGATAAAGAGAAATGGGGCACTAGTTGTGAGACTGGTATAAAGAGAAGCTTTATCTTAAAATCAATTGAAAATAGTAAAGAATATTCAAATGGTAATGGCAATAACTCAGTAGAGGGAAATAAATTGGTGATGCACAAAATAATGAGAACAACTGTGGGAGTGAAGTCCCTAGGAAGGAGGAAGATGGGATCCAGTGGTTAACAGGGTCCGAAGGTATCCAGAGTTAGCCAAACTGTGAGGTTAAGGGCACAGTACTCCAGATTGCAATGTAAGCCCAAGACTTCTGACTCCAACTACAAGAAGTTAGGGTCTAACTATAAAGTTAGAGGGAACAGTTCACACAAGACCATCCTCAATTCTCACACCAACAACAAGTTCAAGAGTTTCCCAAAACCACCCTCAGGTTCAATTAGAAAGACTCACAGAATGCACTGAAAGCTATTATATACAAAAGCAAACCAAACCAAACTACACTCACTGCTGTCGAGTCGGATCCAACTCATAGTGACCCCTCCTTGGGTTTCCTAGGCAGTACCTCTACGAAAGTAGATTGCCCAACCTTCCTTCTGAGTAGTGGCTGGTGGGTTTGAACCACCAGCCTTCTAGTTAGCAGTCAAATGCCTTAGGCACACAATGTCCCATTTATTTCAGAGAAAGGAACTAGAAGGGTTCTAAATACAAAGCTTCCCATGTCCTCAGGAGATGTTACCCTCCCTCTACCTATATGTAACAATATGCACACAATATTGCAAATCCAGGAATCTCACTCAAACTTTGTTTTTATTGAGGCTTCATTTAGAAGGCAATTATTTTCTGCTGGCTTCTCTAGAGAAGTGAAACCAGTGAAGCATATACGCATAAACAGAGAGGGGCAGGGGTTTATTTCAAGCATCACTCCCATAGTTGTGGAGTCTTGTAAGTCTCAAACTCTTGAGTCAGGTGTTAGGCTGGAGGCTTCTCATTACTTATGTGGTTGTAGGGGCTGATGACTCACATCCCAAGAACTGGTGGTCAGAGAATGCACAAGTCAGATGCAGGATAAAGAGAGGTAGAGCTTTGCTGAACATCCATGTACATTGGATGCAGGTCACACTCTAAGGAAGATCCCCTTACATCAGATCACAAAATGGAGGATAATACTGAGAATCATGACCAAGCCAAGTTAGCAAATAACATTAACCACCATAACATTATTCACAATTGACTCATTGCCCACATGGCTGAATTCACTCTACAGTTCCACTCCCCAGAGCTCAGTATGAAAGTCCCTACCCTCTAAACACATGGTTGGTCTTTTGGGCATTGTCAGCCCCCATCCTATGGCTATAGAATGTGGCCAGCCCCTTCCTGAATCATTGCATCACCATAAACTATGTAGTGTGGTCCAAGGTGTACACCATAAATAACAAAGAAATTTCATCAAATTCAGTGGTTTAGAGGGTATCTTCCCTAACAAATCTGTCCTGGTGGAAGTGCAGCTGGAATGCTCCTTGGAAGCAAGAATGGCCAGACTTCATCTCACCTACTTTGGTCATGTTGTCAGAAGGGACCATTCCCTGGAGGATATCATGCTTGGTAAAGTGGGGGTCAACGGAAAAGGGGAAGGCCCTCAAAGAGATGGATTGCCACAGTGGCTGCAATGATGGGCTCAGGCATGGCAGGGATCATGTAGCTAGTGCAGGACTGGGTAGTATTTCATTCTATTGTACATGGGGTCACTATGAGTCAGAGATGACTCGATAGCACCTAACAACAACAACAACAGAAGATATCTTCCAGGATCTAGACAAAAGCTAGGCTTCTCTTTGGGAGGAGGCCAAATTCCTTACTACACACATGGATGGGGGTGGTAATATATAATGTGAGGACTTTCCTTTTGATTCCTTCTATTTTCTGAATGAAATATGTGGTTATGTCAGCAACCAACTAGAAAGGAACAGGGTGTTGATGGCTAGTGGGAAAAATAAAAACCAAAACTTACTGCTGTCGAGTTGGAGTGGGAAAAATAGAAGATAATAACTGGAAAATGAGATAGCAGACATATGGAAGAATATAGTAGGATTACAAGTTGAAAGGGAGCTCTAGTGGTGTAGTGCCTAAAGCAGCTGACTGCTAACCAGGAGGCTGGAGGTTCAAACCCATCAGCCACTCCTTGGAAGGAAGACTGGGCAATCTACTTCCGTAGAGATACTGCCTCAGAAACCTAATTTATGGTAAGAAATTTAAACTGAGGCCAGTCAGCCTGGCAAGGTGATTTTCTTTAAGCCAGTTAAGAGCTCAGTGTAGGCAAAGAGCTGGATTTAACACAAGTTAAAGATTTGCCAGATGAAAATCATGGACAGAGACAGGGGAAGGGGAGTTGTTATAGGAGGTTGAGATTTGATTATGAAATCTAAACTCCCTTCAGAAGGTACTCTAGTCCCCTTTCCCCAAGAATGTCCTCTTGCCCTGGGACCCTAACAAGATAAATCACAAATACAATATTCCAATATTAACTGTATTTCCAAAAGTCCAGACTATTTAATCTTCAATAACATTAAAGTATATCAACAATCCTGCCTAAGTTAAGCTTCTCTGGAAACCACCTCTGGGGTGCCTCAAATTAAGCATACTTCCCAGAGAATTTTATTATGTGTCCTGTCCCCTGTTGATAGTCATTATACATACCAGAAATTGCTACCATCTACAGGAAAGTGTCATATTTCTCAGGAGTCATTGAAGCAGGAAAAGAGAAGAAAATCATTCTTCATAAACATCTCCATTCAAGTTAACTTTCTTCCCATTTTTCCCAAAGAACAGAGAATAATACAGGGATGAAAATTTCCTCTACCTTTATATAATGTGTGTTCAGATTGTTTGCACCAGGACAAAAGAAAGCTTTGCCCCAAAGTAGCAATCAGTTCTTCCATGGCTTACAAGGGAAAATAGGGTAGTTGTTTTTTTTTTCTTTTTTCCTTCTTCTAGTAATTGAATTTACATTATATATTCATATAATAATATCTAGATGGCTGGCGGTTCAAACCCACCAGCCACTCCTCGGAAGGAAGGTTGGGCAATCCTACTTCCGTAGTGATACTGCCTCGGAAACCCAAGGAGGGGTCGCTATGAGTCGGGGCCGACTCGACGGCACATAACAACAACAACAACAACATAAATTTTATAAATATATTAGCAAAATTCTTTTACTTCATAAATTTATAAATATTAAGTAATATTTGTATAGTAAATATAATATATTTATATTACATATTTTATATATTTCCATGTATAAACAACAAATACATGTATACATAAACACAAGTGCAGGAACATTTTCAGCCTCGTACCTTGCTGTAAAAGATAAAGCATTATAACCCCATTTCCCAGCTAATGCTGAGGGAGGTGGACAATGGAGATAGGCCCTATTTACCTACTTGGAATGAGATCAGAAGCACAAAATTGGGGATCTAAATACTGTTCCCTACTTGAAAAAAAGTGAAATCCTATAAACACTGTTTACGTCAAACAATCAGGCTCAATAATCCTTAGTTTTTAGAAAAATGCTTGGGTATTATCCAAACCAGAAAGAATGAGAAAAAGGAGGGAGTAGGTGGTGGGTAGAGAGAGAAAGAAGAGAGGCAGAGAAAGAAGGAGGGAAGTAAAGAGGGAGTAAGGAAAGAAGGAAGTCATTATTCCTCTTTCTGCAGACCTTAAATTAACTGGAAAATATCACTTTCCAAAAATTAATCTCAGAATAAATCTTATGGATTAGGGTCATTAAAATAAGGAATAAAAGGGGAGAGAGTGTTAAGATGTACAAAAGAGCTGCACCAAGCAGGGATATGCTATACGTTATTCATTTTGCTTCTCTTCTTCTTTCAGACTTACAACATCTTCAGTGACGGTATCCTGGAGTACACTGGCTTGACCCGTCAATTTCTCTTCCGTCGCCTGGACCCTTTCACTCTCTACACGCTGACCCTGGAGGCCTGCACCAGAGCAGGCTGTGCACACTCAGTGCCCCAGCTTCTGTGGACAGAAGAGGCCCCTCCTAGCTCTCAGTTGGCCCCGACAATTCAGTCTGTGGAGTCCACTAGCATTGAGCTGAGCTGGTCCGAGCCTGTTAACCCAAATGGAAAGATAATTCGCTATGAAGTGATTCGCAGATGCTCTGAGGGAAAAGCTTGGGGGAACCAGACAATCTCGGCTGATGAGAAAATCGTTTTCACAGAATATAATACTGAAAGGAATACATTTATGTATAATGACACAGGTTTGCAGCCATGGACACAGTATGAATATAAAATTGACACTTGGAATTCAGCAGGCCATACCTGTAGCTCCTGGAATGTGGTAAAGACGAAGCAAGCTCCTCCAGAAGGTATCACTCCGCCTGAGATATCCTTTGTGTCTACGCATCCCCAGAGATTGCTGATTTCCTGGGTCCCACCAGAACAGTCTAATGGTATTATCCAGTCCTATAGGCTTCAAAGGAATGGAATGTTCTATCCTTTCAGCTTTGATGCTGTGACTTTCAATTATACAGATGAAGAACTGCTTCCCTTTTCCACATATAGTTATGCAGTCATAGCCTGCACAAGTGAAGGCTGCTCTACCAGCAAACCTACCAATATCAAAACTCCTGAGGCTGCTCCAGAAGGCGTCAGCCCTCCAGCTCTTTGGGATATCAGTGCCACTCAGATAAATGTATCTTGGTCACCACCATCAAATCAAAATGGGAAGATCACTAAATATCTACTTAGATATGATGGTAAGGAGTACCATGCTGGGCAGGGCCACTCCATGCTGATTTCTAACCTGCAGCCTTATACCCAATATAACATCTCCCTAGTAGCCTGCACCAATGGTGGCTGCACAACTAGTGTGTCCATACCCGCCCAGACATTGGAGGCCCCACCACAGAACATGGATGCTCCAAGATTGCAAGTCACTGGCTCAGAATCAATAGAAATTACCTGGAAACCTCCAAGAAACCCAAATGGCCAAATCAGAAGTTACGAACTTAGGAGGGATGGAGCCATTGTATATACTGGACTGGAAACTCGCTATCATGATTTTACCCTCACCCCAGGTGTGGAGTATGGCTACACAGTGACTGCCAACAACAGCCAAGGTGGTATTTTGAGTCCACTTGTCAAAGACAGAACCAACCCCTCAGCACCCTCAGGGATAGAACCTCCAAAATTACAGTCCAACAACCCTCAAGAGATCTTAATTAATTGGGACCCTCCAGTGAAGACAAATGGCAATATTGTCAACTATACCCTCTTTGTCCGTGAATTGTTTGAAAGAGAAACAAAAATCATACACATAAACACAACTCATAATTCTTTTGGTACACGGTCATTCCTAATAAACCAGCTACAGCCTTTTCAGAGGTAGGTAACCAACTCCAAGAGCAAGCCACTGTTATGTCTGTTGCATGAACACCCAGGTGGTTCTAATGATAACTATAAAAGCAAAATGGGATGATGTCCTCAATCCCATCACTTGGCCATCAAAAGTGGATGAGGCACATTCATATCCAGCAAAGCCAGTTTGCATAATTTCTGGAGAGAAGAATTCTTGCAGGTGACATTTTGAGAGTCATTCCTTCAGAAATGTTTGTGATTCGACATGGTGTCTGAAACAAGTAGTGCAGAGATGGGCCAGTTCCATAAATCTAGTCCTTTCTGGAGACGAACAGGCCTCTGGACAGTTCTGAGAGCCCTAATGGGATCATCTAACTCAGGCAGTGAAGAAAATGAAATATTATTTCATTTTATTGTTTCATATATTTCATTTTCATATTGTTTCATATATTTAAAGCATGCAAAGAGTGTCAGTCAGTGTGAGCTCTTACCAGCCAGAGTTGAACTGAACCAAAATATGTGTTGGAGGGAGCCCTTCCTGTTGAATCTAGCACTTCTTCCAGAGATACTGAGGCTGCTCTGACTATATTTCTTCACCCCCTTTGAATTCCCCCAGCTCTGATCTCAGGGTTTCTCAGGACAGTACCACTTTACTAGCTCAGGTATTCTTAGCAGTCACCTCTGGACTCTCCAACATGCATGAAAATGTATTTTTCTCCACACAAAGGAATCTTACCATCACCTCCTCTTACCATGGTTTAAAGAATTGCTTGGCATTTTTTCCCATTATACTTTAAGTAACTTATGTTCCCAGAGAGCAGAGTAATAAAAAACACTTTATGTTTAAAATTTAGTAAAATGAGCACACCCACTTAAAAAAATTAAAGGGTGAAATTGTGTTGATTTCCAACCACCATAGGTAAAATTCAGCTATTATTTTAATCTACTGATGTGTAGATTGGATCCCTCCTGTAATTATCTCTGATATATAGTGCTGTTCAAATGAAACATTCATGGTCTTATGCATCTACTCATGATAATTATTTAGGGTCATATTAAATATTAAACAGTAATTAAAACTTCCGCAGGTATCCGCCACATGCTATGTATGTGAATTGGCTTTTATCTTGCCCTGATTTAGAACATAAAAAAAGGCCCACCTTGGCTGCAAAGCTGTACATTTTATGCTGGTTCCTCTCTACCTGACTGCTCGCTGCAAGTTTTAGAAATCACATCCATTTTCTCCCCTTTGAAATTGTTATTCAAAAAGATTTATAGAGAATACAAGTGTTGTCCAGAAGTTAAAGGGACATTTTTCCAGGCTGGAATAAAAAAAAGTTTGATTTTTTATAAACCTAGCAATGAGGTTTAAGGCTATGAGTGATATCTCACCATTATTCATCCTAATTAAATATATAAATGACGATGATGTAAACAGAATATAATCCCGAAATCATTTCTATCAGAAGTTGAGATTTGTATTAGTTACCAAGTACTGTCATAACAAAATATCGTAAACTTGTTGGCTTATAAAGAACTGAAACTTAGTGTCTCACATTCTGGAAGCTAGAAGACTGAACACAGGAGACTGAATGCAGGTGTGGCAGGACATTGTTCTCTCCAAAAGCTCTAGGACATCCTTTCTTCCCACCCCCACTCCCCTAGTTTTGTCTCTCTCGGCTTCTGGTAACACCAGGCAGCTGCAGGATAACTTTGTTGTGTCACTTGCTCTTTTCCCTGTCTGCCTTTATGTGTCCCTTCTCCTCTTTTATAGGTGTTTTAGTTCTCTAATGCTGCTATAACAGAAATACCACATGTGGATGGCTTTAACAAACAGAAATTTATTCTCTTACAGTTTAGGAGGCTAGAAGTCTGAACTCAGGGTGCTGTCTCAAGGGGAAGACTAGCCTAGAAGCCCAAATTCAGAGTGCCTGCTCTAGAGGCTAGGTGGAGGCCCCTCAACTTTGGCCTTCAGCTCTGCCTACCATGCCCACTGAAGCAAGCTGGAGGCTTCTCCTGACTCACACAGTTGCTGGCTGCTGGGGCTGGCCAATTCAATACTGGCAGGTAAAATGGCAGATTGTTGGCTCACAGGCTGTGAAGGCAACAATTCCCAAGATTGGCAAGCAAAACAGCAGGCCACAAGTTCAAGTCTAAGAACTGGAAATGATGAATAACAAACCAAATGCAGAATTTTTTCCATATATGCTGGAAGCAAGCCACACCCTGAAGGCAACCTCCCCTTCAAGTGATTAACCACTCATAGCAGATTCTACCATAGGAGCTCTGGTAGCATATAGTGCCTAACACATTTGACTGCTAACCAGAAGCCTGGCGGTTCAAACCCACCAGTCACTCCTCAGAAGGAAAATGGGGCAATCTACTTCCATAGTGATACTGCCTAGGAAACCCAAGGAGGGGTCGCTATGAGTAGGGTCTGACTCAACGGCACATAACAACAGCAACAAAGCAGATTCCACCACGGAGGTGATTACACCACACCCAATCAAAATCATGGCCCAGCCAAGCTGCATACAACTTTGACTACCACAATCGGATGCCATAAAGATTAGATTTGGACTGTGTTCACTGATGACTTCTTTGAAGACCCTATTTTTAAACAAAGTTATATTCACAGAGACTCTAGGTTAGGATTTTATCATATCTTTTGGGGGATACAATTCAATGCATAACACAGAGGGTTTTTTTTAATAGTCTTCTTTTTTAAATATTTAACAAAAATTGCAAATTAGTGTCCTCCTTGGGGTACTCCCAACTGGTCCATAGAGCCACAGAAGAAAGTAGCCTGCAAATAACCTCAGTAAAAGGAATCTGATCCAGAATTTTTAGACCACCAAAAATAATCCAGGAAATTAATAATCCAGATGTAGATAATCAAAATTGACTTCATGGGGCTGCTTAGAGGTCAGATAGGCCATATGTGGCCACAGATTTGTTCACCCTCAGAGGCTGCTAGGCCAAGCTAAGGCTTGGTAAAATGATGAGTTAGTGACCAAGAGGAGATGGGCATAAGAAGAGAGGGAAAGAGAGAGGATCAGAACAGGAGAATAAAGGAATGTTGTTATTCTTATTAGGTAGTGAGGAGTCGATTTTGACCCATAATGACCCCACATGACAGAATAAAATGGCCCCATAATGCTTTATTGTTTCTAGGCAGGAGCGGTTCACTAGGTCTTTCTCCTGTGGAGTTGCTAGGTGGGTATGAACGGCCAACCTGTAGGTTATCAGCCAGCACTTAAACCTAGTGCCACCAGGACCCTCACAAAGGAAGGCTGTGTGCTATTGAGTTGATTCCAACTCCTAGTAACACTATAAAACAGAGTGGAACTGTCCCATAGGATTTCCACGGCTGTAATCTTTATGGAAAAGGATCTCTGGTGGCATAGTGCCTAAGGTGTTTGCCTGCTAACTGAAGGGTTTATAAAATCAAATCTTAGAATGAACACCCTCAGCAAAAAGGGATGTAGACTCCTGAAAGTAACCAATTACCCAACCCTATAATGATTAATGTCTGATTCTTATTGGAAGTTCCAGTTTGGTACCCCTGAAAATAAGTTAACCAACAAACTCCCTAACGACTAATGTCTAGTTCTTGTCAAAATCTATTTCTGAACAGAAACTACAGGAAAGAAACAATAAGGGCAATATGACCTATGTGGAAAGAATGAGCCAACCTTGGGACTAGAGAGAATGACGTTTTCAATTATCAATCAAAGAAGCAAGGAAGTCTGAAAAAAGTAATATAAAAGATCCCTAACTTAGTCAGGGGTGCTGTTCTCTTGGATAGAGAGTCAGCCTTTATGCTTCTATGATTTTACTCTTTAAATAAACTTTTCTTTCCTTTTCCTCTGGCCTGGTTCCTCTCAACATCGGTCACCTAATCTTACACTAACCAGAAGGTTGATGGTTCAAACCCACCAGATGCTCTGCGGAAGGAAGATGGAACAATCTACTTCTGTAAAAAATTACCAGTTTGGAAACCCAAAGGGTGTCGCTATGAGTTGGAATAGACTCTATAGCAGTGAGTTCAGGTTTTTTAGTTTGTTTGTTTGTTTAATCTTTATGGAAGCAAACTCCCACAACTTTCTTCCCCAGAGCAGTTTATGGGTTCCAACTGTCAAACTTTTGGTTAGCAGTCAAGCACTTAACCATTTTGTCACTAGAGCTCTTTATACAAAAGAATTCAGAAGTGTAACTGAGAAGGGAAAAGGTAAAACAGAAAGCAAGAAAGAACAGAAAGGAGTGATCAGAGGAGCAAAGAGGAAGGTAGAAAATGAAGGGGAAGAGGCCAGAAACAAAAGAGATAAAGGGAGAGGGTCTGGGAGTTTGAGGGTGAATTAGAGGTGTCAATAAAATCTCTAGGGCATGGGAACAGTGAGGGAAAAAAAAAAAAAAAAAAAAAGCTCTCCTTTTCAGTCATAGGCACTCATTAATAATAAAAGCCCCACCACCACCCCTTTGGAAGGAAAAGCCCCTGCTATGTAAATAGACCTTTCCACATGGCAGGAGACCAGCTCTGAGGCAAAAATAATTGATTGGTAGAACTTAACTGGATGGTGATAAGGTGTCTCCATGATTGATAATCTAGAGCAAAGCTGGGTTAAATTCTGGCCCCAAAAGGTCTTTGTGTGGTATAAGAGGGCCTGTTTTAAGATGTCAAGTATCAGGGGAGGGGATTTATTACCACTGAGACCTTAACTCCATAATGTTCCTTCACAACCTGGAAATATTTGTGGGAAATCATTTAGTCCTAATGGCAAAGGTAGGAGGAGCCCAAGGCAGCCCAAAACCAGTACATTCTCCCCAAGGCATGCATTCTTCAACACTATGTTAAGTAATTTTACATAGCATTGGAATTGTTACACTGGAAAGAAGGTTGAGACTTTATTCATTTCAGTACATTTTTTTTTAGGAAAAGAATTGTGTTTAACCCTTTCAGACAGATGAGAATCATCCCTTTAGTTTGGAAAACCAGGAACATTTAAAATACAAGGAAATATGACTGTATTGTTCTTTAAAAACTCAAAACTGACTGCCATCCAGTCGTTTCCAACTCAAGTGACCCCAGAAGCAGATTGCCCAATCTTTCTTACAAGGAGTGGCTGATGAGTTTGAACTGCCAGCCTTCTGGTTAGCATTAAAATGGCTTAAGCACTATGCCACCAGAGCTCCCATTCTTTAAAAGGGTGCCTAAAGCACTTGACTGCTAACCAGAAGGCTGGCAGTTCAAACCCACCAGCCACTCCTTGGAAGGAAGGTTGGGCAATCTACTTCTGTAGTGATATTGCCTCGGAAACCCAAGGTGGGGTCTGTATGAGTCAGGGCCAACTCGATGGCCATAACAACAACAACATATGTAAGAACGAGTCCCTGGGTAGTGCAAACTATCAAAGCCCTCAGCTGCTAACAAAAAGGTTGGAGGTTCAAATCTTCCCCGAGGTATGCTGGGAAAAAAGCCTGATGATTTACTTCCCAAAAATCAGCCTTTGAAAACCCTGGGGAGCACAGTTCCACTGTGACATGTATGGGATAACCATGAGTTGGAACGAACTCAACAGCTTGAGTTATAGATGCAAATAAGTTTATTTAAAATTGTTCCTTTTTTTTACCCCCTCAAAACACTTCGGCTTTTAAAGATTCTTCCTGTGAAAATCTATTCTGCTGATAACCAGTAATTTCTGCCTTGTGCCCTAAAGGTATGAAGTTCGCATTCAAGCGTGCACCATCCTGGGATGTGCATCCAGTGACTGGACTTCCATAGAGACGCCTGAAATTCCACCTCTGATGCAACCTGCTCCTCATTTAGAGGTACAGATGACTCCAGAAGGATTCCAGCCCATGGTTTCTCTCTTGTGGGCAGGGCCACTTCAGCCAAATGGAAAAGTTTTATACTATGAATTGTACAGAAGGCAAATAACAACTCAGCCTGGAAAATCAAATCCAGTGCTAACTTATAATGGAAGCTCAAGCTCTTATATTGATTCTGAACTACTGCCTTTCACAGAATATGAATATCAGGTAAGAAATGTATATTATCAACCATTCAGACTGAGATTGTGTGCATATATCAGCACCTGCCTGTGAAAACTGCTTGCAGTTTGAAAAGCCACTTAAAGAAACATAGGGCTTAAGGAGTTTAATAATATTTAAAAAAAAAAAAAATGTTGGCAATAAATGAAAGAGTGAAGACTGTATTCCCTTGCCGCCGCCTTTTTCTTGGTTCATGTAATATATGCTTGTTATTTTAATGTAGAATTTAGGTGAGGTATTTGCATTTCTAAGGACTCTAGTGATGCATTGGTCACTATGAGTCAGAATCAACTTGATGGCAGTGGGTCTGGGTTATTTTCATTTCTTATTGATGAAGTGGTTTCTACTGTTAAGGTTCCTCCATCGGTGTTGCCTTAGTAGGAAATACTCCTTGTTAAATGACCACTTTGAAAATAACTCATTAATTGTATCAAGACAGATAAAATCTAATGGCAAGCAACTCCAGCCAGTGCTCAAGCATGATGACTAAAGTCTGGAGGCAAACAGCTAACCTGTACACTGGATGAAGTAAGTTTTATATGAGCACAATCAAAAACTGGAACTTTGCACCCCCCTATAAATAAATAAATAACCCAAATGCACTGCCATGAGGTTAATTCTGACTCACAGAAACCCCCATTGGATTTCTAAGGCAGTAAATCTTTACACAAGTAGATTGCCTCATCTTCTTTCTGCAGAGCAGCTGGTGGATTTGAACTGCCAACCTTCTGCTTACCAGGCAAATGCCTTAGGCACTGCACCACCTTCCACCTTCCTTTAGGAAGGAAGCCCTAGGTGGCACAAATAGTTAAGTGCTAGATTACTAACTAAAAAGATAGCTGTTCAACCCAACCCAGAAGAACCTCAGAAGAAAGGTCTGGCTATCTGCTTCCTAAAGATCACCAGCTTGAAAACCTGATGGCATAATTCTATTTTGTACATGGAGAGTTGCCAAGAGTCAGAACTGACTCCACAAAAGATTCAGAATAATATTCTGAAAATGTTTCTTGAAATCTATAGAGAACTTCTGTTAAGGTTTGCTTTGTTATCAGAGCCCATTTGCATTCTTGTGGTAATGTTGCTGTTGTTAGGCACAATTGAGTCGATTCCAACTCATAGTGACCCTATGTACAACAGAACTAAATACTGCCCTGTCCTGCGTCATCGTAAGGATCCTTGCTATGCTTGAGCCCATCCCTGCAGCCACTGTGTTAATCCATCTCATTGAGGGTCTTTCCTTTTTTTGCTGACCCTCCACTTTACCAAGCATGATATCCTGCAGCAGGGACTGGTCCCTTCTGACCATAAGACCAAAGTTGGTGAGATGAAGTCTGACCATTTTGGCTTCTAAGGAGCATTTCAAATGTACTTTTCTTCCAGGACAGATTTGCTATGGTAATAGCAGGTCCATTTCCAATCTTGATATGATTCTCTGCACCTCTACCTTATCTCAGGCTTGGTGGGAGTATCAGTCAAAGTGTTAGGCTGTCACCTAGCCAAGAGGTGGGCACAGGCACTTCACTCAGACCCTCAGACTTGCCTGGGGTATGATCTTCAGCAGTGTCTCAGAATGAGAAAAGGTAGAGGTGAGAAGTCCTGATGAAATATCTCTAACCTCAATCCAAAAGCTTCCTTCATCCCTGTTGGTTACAGCATAATTATTCAGCTGTTCCTTTAATTCCATACCCTCTCAATAACTCCCTTTTGCTTAAATCGGAATCTGTTTCTGTTGCTTGCAATCAAAGGAAGCTTGCTGACTGATGCAAGCACTTTCTAAGTGCCAAGCATGTCAAGTGCAATTGTCTAAAAGCAGAAACTGAGCCTTATGAAGCTTACCATAACCAGAAATAATAAAATCACTAAGTTACCAGGAAGATGGCAACAAACTAATGAGTATAAAACTTGGATCTAACATTTTAAGTGTGATAGAAGATATTTTAGGCCAATAATGTACAGAATAAATTACCTAATGAAGTTAGTAAGAAGCGAAAATATAAGTAGATTTCTGAATAGTTTGAAGCTACAGACAGATAGAAATCTCTTATTTCCAATTCCAAATCTAAAAGCTTCTAAAACCCAAAAGTTTTTTTTGTTTTTGTTTTAAGTTTGGCACAACTCATTTGGCAGAAAAATCTGATCTGAACAGACTAGGGACTACTGATAATATTTATCCCATTTAATGTGACTTCCCAACAGGGGTCACTATAAGTCAGTTGTGGTTTTGTTTATTTGTTTGTTTTTTAATGTGACTACTTATATGTTTTTCTACAGATATTTTGTAGTTTAATACAAGTGGTTACTCAGTCCTACTGAGGATGTTATATAAAAAACCAATATATGCTTGCATTACCTTTCTAAAATCTGAAGAACAAAATAATTTAAATATACATCAGACCTCAAGGGTTTGAGATAAGGATTGTGGTTTATGTTATGAAGAAACAAAATATCTATTGATGCCACAGGTGGACACAGAATATAGTTAGAAACAGAACTTGGCAGCCTTCCTTTTGTTCTTTGGTTATTATCTTTAGTGAAATGTGTCAAGTTATCAAAGGCCCCTCCACCATCGATTATCTAATCTTCCTTATGAATAAAAACACACCTTTTGAAATAGCTGGGTGGAATTAGCATAAAAGCTTTGGACTCTAATTAGACAAAACTAAATGCCTCATAGGTACTCATCTTTGGCAGCATGTTGTGTCAGTGCATTAAACAACTGGCCATATGATCACTAGTTTCCCATCTCAGTTTTCTTTTGTTGTTACGAGCTGTTGAGTTGATTTTCAAGTCATGGTGACCCATGTGATAGAGTAGATCTTCCCCATAAGAGCTTAACCAGTACACCACCAGGGCTCCTACCAGCAACCCAGGGGCCCAACTTCAGAGCGGAAACAAATTAAGACCTCAGGTTGTGCTAATTCTTTTGGAACTGCTCCTCTTCCATTCTAATTCCACCCACAGGAAAGCATTTAATTTAACTTTCATAAGAAAATTACTTCAAATGTGTGTTTACTATTTACTAACTACTCCCATGTTGTTACAACACAAGGAAAGAAAGCAGGGGGGGAAAAAAAAAAAACCTAACCTATCAGTCCAAAATCCCAGTTCTTACAGAAAATGATACTTTGAAAAATATAGATTAAATGCTGCAGTAAGTACACTAAAATATTGGATTTATCCAGCCTATGTCAACACTAAATCTATATAAAACCAAACCCATAGCCTTCAAGTTGATTGTGACTCATAGTACCCTATAGGCCAGAACTGCCCCATAGGGTTTCCAAGGCTGTAATCTTTACAGAAGCTAACTGCCTCATCTTTCCCCCAGTGAGTGGCTGGTGGGTTCAAACCACCAACCTTTTGGTTAGTAGCTCAGCATTTAAGCACTGTGCCACCAGGGCTTCTGTGAGCCTGTATAGGCGCAGAGTAATCCTACAGAAGCCCTTTAAGAAGTAATATACTTAAAGAATTGATTCCCCTTTAACAAAAGAAAATTTTCTCTTTAAGATGAATTTGCATAGCTCACAAACCTAGCAGAGGGCTACTTCATCTAAAAGTTGCCTTTTAGAAAATATAGTCCTTACCTGGACACAGTTTTTCACCCAACATCTGGCAATGAGTTCACTCTTCTGTAGAAGATTGTATTTTTGAGGTAATCAAGTGTGTGCATTTTAGAAACTGCCCTGAGGTGTGGAGCTATTAATCTGAAGGGTCCTGATGACCTGAGATGATAGGGTTTGTATATGTGCCCTGAGAGTGTCAGATATGACTCACCACCACCCTCCTACACTGCCAAAGGTCATGGAATTCACTTCTGTTTTTGTGTTGTCATTGAAGACAGCTGCTAAAATTTAGTTGTTTGTGGGAAGAAAAAGACTGCATTTCCTGGTCTAAATTAAATCATCAGATCAGTCAGCTAGCAGTAGAGCACTCTACATCATTAAGGTCAAGTCTACTTTCAGAAGGTAGCTCTTCCCCAGTCATAGTTTAAGTGCCTTCCAACCTGAGGGTCTCATTTTCTAGCACTATATCAAACAATGTTCTACTGCTATTCATTAGATTTTCAATGGCCAGCATTTTCAAAAATAGACTGCTAGATCTTCCAAGTCTGTCTTAGTCTGGAAGCTCCATTACCGTGGTGATCCTGCTGATTTTTTAAATAACAGTGGCATCCCTCCCAGCATCATAGCAGCATGTAAGCCACCATAGCAGGACAAACTAACAGACAAGTGGTAATTGTACATTCACATTCATATTCTTGCTTAAGGCAATGACTCACCAGGGATTTGCTGCTGTCTGCCATGGCTCTTGCTTTCACTAAATCTTGCTGTCAGTAACTTAATTAGTTTCCCTGAAATTTCTCCACTTTGACAGATTTTCAAGATAAGCACCCACACATACACAGGGTCTCTGAAGTCTTCTGGTGCCATTGTGATTGGGTGACCGAGAAGTGGCAGGTCACTCTAAGCAGGATCTCTGTGACTTACTCTTGTATAAGTCCAATCTTAGAGCTTGTGCTTCCAGAGTCCACATGGGAATGGCAACTTGCTACTCTCTAACAGGATTCCTTGGGTGGTCCAAATGGTTAACATGCTTGGCTGCTAACTGGAAGGTTGGAAGTTCAAATCTACCCAGGGATTCTTCAGAAGAAAGAATTGGCAATTTGCTTTCAAAATATCAGCAATTGAAAACCCAATAGAGCACAGTTTTACTCTGACACACATGAGGGCACCATGAGTCAGAGTTGACTCAATGACAAGTGATTTTTTTGTAACTTTCTAAGAGACCAACACTATCTCTAAACAATTCGGTCGGAGGATTTACACAAAAGAATATCGAGAGAAGGATGGTAAAGGAGGCATAGAAGGAGAACCTCACTGCCTATTGCTGAGTGCAGATTGGGCTTCTCTACATGCATCCCCACAAAAGTCTACCAAACTATAGCCTTGTAGAAGAGGGAAGTAGAAAGGGCATCAGTTTCTAGTCCTTCTGTCATTATTTCTATGTCCTTGGGTGGTTGGGCAATCTACTTCTGTAGTGATACCACCTCGGAAACCCAAGGAGGGGTCACTATGAGTCAGATCCAACTTGATGGCAGTGAGTTTGGTTTTGGTTTTATTGAGCAAATTAACCTCTTTGGGCCCTTTCTTATCTGTAAATAAAAGCTTCCTCTATTCCTAATTTCTATGGTCCCAAGTAGGAGTAAACTACAGTCATACTACTTTTTAAAAAATGTAATCAAATTTGTTTCCTCTTGATTGTCTTTTGTAATCTACTAGGAGTAAGCTACAGTCATTCTACTTTTTATAAAATGTAATCAAATTTATTTCCTCTTGATTGTCTTTTGTAATCTACAATTTTAAATCTTGACCATAAGGTCTGAACCAAAGAAATTAAATGTTCTAATAGTATTTAGGAGCTCTGGTAGCATAGTGGCTAAGACACTTGCCTGCTCACCAGACGGCTGGCGGTTCAAACCCACCAGCCACTCCTCGGAAGGAAGGTTGGGCAATCCTACTTCCATAGTGATACTGCCTCGGAAACCCAAGGAGGGGTCGCTATGAGTCGGGGCCGACTCGACGGCACATAACAACAACAACAACAATAGTATTTAACTGTAAGTTGTGTCAATACAAGTAAGTATATAAGATTAGCTTGAGGCAATAAATGATTATGTGGTTATCCATCACTGAAATGGATGTATCAAAATATCAATAGTAGTGTCTCTTATTGAAATCTAATTTTTTGATTTAGTATACTATGTATGAGAGTCTCATGTAAGTTCTTTTGGCTTAAGAAACCCCATACCATCAATAAGATATTATGACTAGTTCACTACAAGTCATAGAAACACAAATTAACTTAAACAGAAAAGAAATTATTTCTACTCACCTTTCTGGGAAGGGAAATGAAACAATTCTTTCAAACAAAGGAAAAGTTGTGATCAGGCCCTCAAAGCCTGGGATACAGGACTCCTGTATCCATTTGTGTTGTTGGATCCATTCTTTCTCTCCCTCCCCCCTTCCTTCATCTCACTTAATCTCTGTTTGGTTTCATTCTGCAGTAGACACTCTCTAGGTAGCAGAATAAACAATTCTTGGCATTTGCAGGTTCATTTTCTCTCTGTGGGTCTCTTCCCTTGTTCCCTCGTCTTTAAATATGGATAGAAGTAGTACCAAATGCATAGACTTGCTTTAAGGTTAAATGAGTTAGTATGTGAAAGTGCTTAGGATGGTGCCTCATACAATCAACATCATCATCTTAATATTTGTTATTATTATCCTTTCCACTTTAGGATGGAAAGAGGACTTCTCTCTCTCTCTCTCTCAATATCTGTAAGAAGTCAACCAAGAGTAGGATTCTGATTGAGCCTCTTTACCACATGCCTCCCTGCAAGCCAAGCGTTGAGTCCCAGAGATGGAGGACTGTGACTAGCAGTCCTAGTCATGGAACTTTAACAGGGCTTCATGCAGTATGTGGGAAATATTTTCAGCCAGAAACAATGGCTGTTTCAGTACACTACACACAACAACCACATCAACCAACACTTCACCCTGTATGATATTTACTATTCCTAGGCACTTTTGGGGAGCTTTGGTAGCATAGTGCCTAAGGCACTTGACTGCAAACCAGAAGGAATGGCAGTTCAAACCCACCAGCCACTCCTCAGAAGGAAGATGGGGCAATCTACTTCTGTAGTGATACTGCCTCCGAAACCCAAGGAGGGGTTGCTATGAGTCGGGTCCGACTGGACAGCACATAATAACAACAACAACAATGCACTTTTGCATTAGAAGCTCACACCCATCCTGTTTTCCAGGTGAGGAAACAGTTAAAGATCCCACAGCTGGGGAAAATTCTCATAGCCTCACTTTTCTCATTCATTAAATAGGTGTATTATGAGAACTAAGAAATCTTATGTGTCTAGGAGGATGCCTGCTATATAGTAGCTCCTCATCGCCTTAGCCCCATCCCCTAGTTTAAAAGGAGAAGATCCTCTCTTCTGAAATACCAAGTCAATTCAATAAACAGGGAAAGGGGCCAAGTTAGCAAAATTATTTAATTTGTATCAATGAGCCATTAATAAAATAATGCTGCTGCTGTTGTTTGCTGTTGAGTTGGTTCCCACTCATTGTGACTCCATGTGATAGAGTAAAACTGCCCCACAAAGTATGTTAGATTGTAATATTTACAGAAGCAGATCACCAGGTATTCCCCCTGTGAGCCATTGGGTGAATTTGAACCAGCAACTTTTCCTTTAGCAGCTGGGTGCTTAACTTCTGCATTACCAGGACTAGAATGTAAAAATTTCTAATCAAGAGCAGAGTAAGCTCTGAAGAGGTGATGCCTTTTCAACTAGGGTTTTCAACTTTTCTTGTCCTTACCACCTCTCTGCTTAGGAAAATAATGATTTTTACATATATCTATGACTAAAATCTCTTCCAACCCTAGTAATCTGATTCTAGATTTCTATGATTACCTACTTAATATTTTCTGTGATTCCTTACTTACTGTCTTCTGTTGCTTCTACCCTTACTGTCTCTTTCCTAAGCATTTTCTATAACACATTTAGAGAAAATGTATTGAACATGTTTTATGTTTGGCTTTGGACTTGCATTTAATTAGGTATTAATCTCACTAACGTATTTCTGACCAGCATGAAGGCTTTTGTTTGGTTATTTCTCCCATAAGAACTAAACTCCCCATCCTCCCAGATTAAGGTTTTAAATGATTTATTGATATTGTCTGACTCAGGTAGTGCATGTGTTCTAAAACTTTAGGGCCTGAGTGCTACAGCTTAGACTGAAAGCCACTTCCATGACTGAAACTTATTCTGCACCAGGGCAGGTACTGTGTCACTCTTTGCCACCCAGCATTTGTTCCACCAGGATATCATTTGTACTCACATACATCAGCAAACTCAGGGTCACACTCTAGTTCATGCATAGGCATGTCTCTGTTCTTTTCCTGCCTCCTGTAGCATCCCCCAGGACTCTATTCTGAAACTTCTGTTGTTGCTGATCTTTATGTTGCCTTTGATTCAAGTTATTCATCTGAAGATGTGTTTGTTCTCACTCTCATGCTGATGAAACCCAGATTTATATTTCACTTAAGCTGATATTGATCCTCCTGTCTCTGTGTTGAAGCTTGTTTGCTGGACATGAAATGTGAAATGCAACCAAATTTTCTCTAGCTGAATGTAAATGATGTGTAATTCCAGCCTGTCTTCATGGCTTTTGATAGTCATGTAAATTTAAAAATTTGAAAACAAAAAACACTGCTACTGAGTCACCGTACAGGACAGAGTAGGACTGACTCATAGGGTTTCCAAAGCTGTGAATCTTTACAAGACTGCCTCATCTTTCTTCCGCAGAGCAGCAGGTGAATTCAAACTGGCAACCTTTTGGTTAGCAGCCAAATGCCTTAGCCACTATACCACCAGAGTTCCTTCCATACAAATGAAGACTCCCTTAATGACACCTGAAACTTAGGTTCTGCAAAAATGCTCAGAGAAGAGTGAGAAGTGTTTTCATAGTTGAGTATTTAATAGCTTGTCATTAATGAACACCCACTATGTTCAAAGCGTAATAAACCTGATTATTAAACCAAACTAGTTATCATCAGGGAGCTCTGGTAGCATAGTGGCTAAGACACTTGCCTGCTAACCAGACGGCTGGCGGTTCAAACCCACCAGCCACTCCTCAGAAGGAAGGTTGGGCAATCCTACTTCCGTAGTGATACTGCCTCGGAAACCCAAGGAGGGGTCGCTATGAGTTGGGGCCGACTCGACGGCACATAACAACAACAGTTATCATCAAGTCAACTTTGACTCATGGTGATGACCCCATGCAAGTCAAAGTAGAACTGTGCTACATAGGGTTTTCTGTGGCTGACTTTTTGGTAATAGATTGCCAAGCCTCTCTTCCAAGATATCTCTGTGTGGCCATGACCCTCCAACCTTTCAGTTAGCAGCCAAGTGCATTGACAAATTGTACCATGTAGGGACTCCCAAGACTGGGAAGCAATCAAAATGGTTGGCCCACTCTACAGGTGAAAACAAAATGTTAACACATTTAATTAAACCAGATGCCTTCAATTGGACTTTTTAAGAAGATGGCTGGCTGAGACTTTCTCTTGCTAATTGATTTATCTATTGGTTGATGGATCTGATCATTACTAATATGCCTATAAGCATCTAGGAAACTGTACAGTTTTCCTCTTGATGCCTATAGGCATCTAAGTAATGGAAACCAGAAAGAAAAGTCTTTTCTCTGAAGAACCCATTGAATTCCTCCATGCTTCTTTTGTTCATCCTTTGAGACTCTTCTTAGAAATTTTAATTAATAATAGAACAAAGCAGAGAATACTATCCAATCAAGAAAATTTGCTACAGGAGCAATATTTCTACAAAGCCAGGCTTTTATTCTAAGCCTCAAAACTCTAGAGTGGAGAAGTACCAGAAAGTTCCACAGAGAAATGTAGGCTAAACTCAGAATACTGTAAAGAGTTTTTCAAATCTCTTTTTGATCCACAACTGCCACAGAGAACCTGGAATTAAGCTACAGATTACCATCTAATCCCACTCTATCCTCCAAATTGTCTTGTCTTTTCACACAAATTATAACAATCACTATCATTTATTTAGGAGTCCCTGGATGGTGGAAATAGTTAAGTGCTTGACTATTAACTGAAAATTGGGCTGTTTGATCCCACCCAGAGATGCCTCAGAAAAAAACCTTTGGCTTCTGAAAGGTTCAAAACCCATTGCCATTTAGTAGATTCCAACTCGTAATGACTCTATAGGACAGGGTAGAACTTCCCCATAGAGTTTCCAAGGCTATGATCTTTACAGGAGCAGACTACCACATCTTTCTCCTACAGAGATGCTAGTGAGTTCTAACAGCTGACCTTTTTGTTAGTAGATGAGCACTTAACCAATGTACTACCAGGGCTCCTTGAAAACCCTATGGCACAGAGTTCTACTCTGGCACACATGGAGTTGCCATGAGTCACTATCTACTCAACAGCAGCAATGGGTTTTGTTATTGCTGTTGTTGTTTATTGTTTGCTATGTGCTAAGGACTTTGTTGAGCACTTCACATATATTAACCAACTTAATCTCATAACAACCATTTGAAATAAGCATTACTGCTAATAACATTTTACAGGGGAAAAATCTGAGGGATTGAGAGATTAGGTAGCATGTTCAAGGATAGAGCTGCTAAACAGAAGAATTTGCATTTGAACCTTGAGATTCAGGTTCCAAAGACTGCATTCTTAAATTCTACCCCCTTGTTTCCTCAAAACTGCATTTGTAGCCTGCTCTGGAGCTTCAAAATCTTGATAAAATATTTACAGACATATTCACCCTGACCCCATTCCTAAGAAATTTAGAGAAACATCATTTAATCTAAACCTCAGAATAGTCCTGAGAAGTAGGCATTGATGTTTGTTCTATATAAATAACAAACCTAAGTGACATAGCAATTTCCCCAGCTCAAAAGTGACAAGAGTCAGAATGTGGGTCCAAATTTTCTGATGACCAAGTCAGGTGATTGCTCTGCTGACTACAGCTTCTTCAAATCACAGCCCACCCCACCCTCCCACCACCACCACCACCAAGAGCATGGACTCCTTACCCTGCAAAGACAAACTGCTATGGAATGCAAGCTAGGCTTCATGATTTGCTCTTTATCTTCAGCAAATCAACTCTCTAAGCCTTAGCCTTCTTCTCTGTACTTCAGGATGAAAATGCAAACCTCAGTAGATTGCTGTGAAGTTTAAATGAGAGGGTTTCAAGGCCAAGACATTATCAGTTCCACACACTTAAAATTAAAACTTTAATATAAAAAAACTTACTGCCATCAAGTTGATTCCGACTCATAGTGACCCCCATTGGGTTTGCAAGGCTGTAAGTCTTTATGAAAGTAGATTGCCTCATCTTCCTCCCATGGAGCAGCTGGTGGGTTTGAACCACTGACCAAATGTCTTACCCACTATGCCACCAGAGCTCTTTCAAAATATAATATGGAAATATATAGAAAATTTTTAAAGATGGAAACAACCTAGGTGGCCATCAATAGAAGAACCAAACTATGGTATATACACACAATGGAATACTATACAACCCTAAAGAATAATGTAGAATCTGCAAAACACTGCATAACATGGATGAACTTGGAGGACATTATGCTAAGTAAAATAAGTCAATCACAGAAGGACAAATATTATATCAGTCCATCATTGTAAGAAGTCAAGGAAAGGTTAACATATGGAATGAAACTCTTTGTTGGTTATTAGGGGTGGGAGGGGAGGAGAAAACACTGTTAGATAGGTAGAGACAAGTATTGATTTGGGTGAAGAGAAGGGCAATGTATCAAATGTGAATGATCAACATGGTGGCACTGAGGAAGAAGAAGACATGGAGAGGTACATGAGAGGTACAGACAGCAAAAATGTGCCTTTTGCACATACAGTACTGTGTTGTCAGGGATGGCAAACATTGATCTATGGGTGGAGGATATATGAGTGGACAGGCTGAATGGTCAGGTATGTCTATGCAGGGGATGCAGTGTGCCTGTGACCAGTATAGGGTTGGCAGACAAAGTGTATTTGTATGTTCTTTGTAAGAATTCCCCGGTATATATAATAGAGCTGACAAGGGACAAGGTTGCAGTCACTTCTTGGCCACAGCCAGTACCCAGAGGGAGTGACCAATTGGACTTGTGGGCTTGAGACCATGGTCACGGGGGACATCGAGCTCAATTGGCATAATATACTACACAATAACATCATTCCATACCCTACTTTGGCAAGTAGCAACTGGGGTCTTAAAAGCTTGCAAGCAACCATCTAGATGCAGCAATGGGTCTCTCCTCATCCAGAACAAAGAAGAATTGTTCTGGTTACCTAGTGCCGCTCTGACAAGAAATACACCGCAAATGAGATGGCCTTAACAAACAGGAGTTTATTCTCTTACAGTTTGGGAGGCTAGAAGTCCAAGTTCAATGTGCTAGGCTCTAGGGGCTGTGTGAAATCCCCTCAACCTTGGGCTTCAGCTCTACCTCTTGCTCCTAGCTCACGGAAGCTAAAGGCATCTCTTCACTCAGGCAGCTACTAGCTGTTTAGGCTAACAGGCCTAAGGTCAACAAATAAAATGGCACAGTCCCGATGTTACCAAACCACACGGCAGGCTATTAATTCAAGTCCATCATAACTCCCCAGGTTGGCAGAGTATGGCAGACTGCTGAACAATGACATAGCTACATGCATGCAGGGTTCAAGCATGGCACAAGCTAGAGACCATTCCCAAAGCTGCTTCTTATATACAGGAAGCAGACCACATACCGAAAGCAGCTACTCAGTTGCCTGTGGTAGATCCCACCATGGAGTTGATTGCCAGTCTCATCATGGGGAATAACTACCACCAGCTGCCCAGCCACTCAACCAGGCCCAGCCAAGATGACACACAAACAGAACCACCACAAGAATGAAGAAAACCAAAGATGCATGGAAACAATTAGTCCAAGGGACTGATACACCATGAGACCAGAGGAACTAGATGGTAACCGGCTACCACTGTCAACCACTTGTAGGAAGATCTATGCAGGAGATTCTCTATAGAGTAAGAGAACAATATGGAACAAAACTCAAAATCATTAAAAAAAAAAAGGATCAAGTTTGCTGGTCTGATAGAGCCTGGTGAAACCCCTGAGATGATGGCCCCAGCTTCCCTTCAGATCTAGAATTGAACGCACTCTTGTGGCTTCCAGCCAAACAAAAGGCAGGCATATGAACTGAATATTCAGTAGATACATGCCTTGGAGAGATTAACTATGGGAGAATAGAAGGGCTGTGTATGCACTGGGAGAAAGCTCAGGGGGCAGGAGTGCGTGGGAGGAAAGGACACTGGAAAGAGGTAACTACAGGAAGGAAGTGGGAAGAGAGCTGTAGCATTGTAGGAAATTGCAGTCAATGTCATGAGACAAAATATATGTGAACTGCTGTATGGAAAATGAATTTGCCCTATAAACTTTCACCCAAATCACAATAAAATTTTAAAAAGAAAAGAAATATAGAGAAAATGTTTAATATCCAGTTATCCTTTTAGAATGTATATCAGATATAGTCACTGCTTTACTGGGAACCCTTCCATGGCTTCCCATAAAATGCAAACTCTTTAATTCTACAAGGCTTTACTTGATCTAGCTTCTGTCCACCTCCAGCCTTATCTCATGACCTTCAGTAAGGGCCATAAGCTAGAGACCATTCCCAAAGCTGCTGCTTATATACAGGAAGCGGACCACATACCCAAGCCCAGCCACACCAGCCTTCTTGAGAATTGATTCCTAGGGCCTTTGCATTTGCTTTTCCTTCTGCCCAGAAAGCTCTTCCCCAGATCTTCATAATGTGGTCTCCAGGAAGGTTGCGCAATCTACTTCCATAGTGATACTGCCTCGGAAACCCAAGGAGGGGTAGCTATGATGCAGATCTGACTCCACAGCAGTGAGTTTGGTTTTGTTTTTTGGTTTATCTTGCCAATTACACCCCAGTCTGAATACCATCACCTGAGAGTACCTCTAGGCAACCTAGTCATTCTCTACTATATCACCCCATGTTGTTTTCTGTTTACCGCTTATCATTGTTTATTTTATTTGTGTTTGTTTATTGATTGTCTCTCCTCACTAGGACATTTAGCTTCAGCCTCATTCACTGGGGTATCCACAGCTCATAGAACAGTGCCTGGCACATAGTAAGGTTCAGTCAACATTTCTTCAGTTAATAAACGATAAATAATCTTACCTAATTGTTATGGATTGAATTGAGCCCCCCCAGAAATATGTGTTGTAAAGCCTAATTTTTATGCTGGTGGTTATAATCCCATTTGGGAATAAGTTTTCTTTGTTACATTAATGAGACAGGATTAATATAGGGTATGTCAGGAGCCCTAGTGGTGCAGTGATGAGGCATCTGGCTACTAACTGAAAGGTCAAGAGTTCAAACCCACCAGCTGCTCCATGGGAGAAAGATGTGACAGTCTGCTTCTGTAAAGATTTACAGCTTGAAAATCCCATGGGACAGTTGACAGTTCTACCATGTCCTGTAGGGTCACTGTGAGTAGGAATCATCTCAATGGCAGTGGGTGGGTGGGTGGGTCTTAAATCAACTCTTGAGATATGTAAGAGATTAAACAAGCAAGAAAGAGAAGCAGAGATGGGTGATGAGTGATGCCAAGCTGCAGGTGTATCTCCAAGGACCAGGAAATAAGTTAAAGAGACACGAACCTTTCCCCAGAGTGACAGAGAGAGCCGTACCTTAGAGCTGACATCCTGAATTCAGACTTCTAACCTCCTAAACTGTGAGAAAAATAAGTTTCTGTTCGTTAAAGCCATTCACTTGTAGTATTTCTGTTATAGCAGCACTGGATAACTAAGACAAAAGTTTTTCTAGAGATATCAGTCACAATTTGTGACTGTAATCTTGGCTTGTTCTAGCAACTTATTGCAGAGAAAGTATATATTTTCAACGTTATATCATTTAGGATCTAGCTCCTATATTAGTTAACATAGTGGAATTTCAGTACATTTGCACATATTTTGAATAGTATGGACAATAATATTACTAATATTTACTTTTGTGTAATATGTAATATAAGGAGTGCAAAAAGGGCAAGGAGGCCACATATTCTGACCTCCTCTAACCCCACAAGAGGAAGGCAGAATCACTATCACTAGCCCAAGGCCTATTACTGCAAGGCCGGACATGCTGCCTCCCTCCAGCCCTTTTACCAGCTGTTCCTCCCAAAGCACCCACCACCTCTCTCCTGGGTCCGATAATTTGCTGCAGTGGCCACACAGAATTCACAGATTATGAGGTTTATTAGGGAAGAACCAGGCTACAATTTGAGTTCAGGAAAAAATTCTCAGTCTCTCTCCCCAGCCCGCTGTCTCTCAGCCAAGTCTCTCACAGTCTCTCCCCCACCAGTGCATGTCCCTCGGTGTCTTACTCAGCAATGAGTGTCTCTTGCATCTCTTTCCCAGCAGCACGTGTCTCTTTCGGCAGCATGTCTTCCTCAACCAACAGTCAGAGAGAGTTCTGCCTCTAGGAGGCCTCCTTTTGAGCCCAGCAGAGTGGCCAAACTAGCCAATCATAGCATCAGAACTCTAAGCACGGGAGAGAGAGTGGGAACCTCCCAGAACATTGTATTGTGCCACGCCCAATAGAAATAACCCAGGTGGATAACATTTACAATCAGAAGCTCCTCAGTTGCTCATTCCATCACTGAGTTTACAATGACTTATGGGTAGAAAAGCCATACCAAGTAATTTACTACACTGCGAGGAGCTCTGGTGGCATAGTGCCTAAACTATTTCACTGCTAACCATAAGGCTGGCAGTTCAAACCCACTAGCCACTCCTCAGAAGGAAGACCAGGCAATCTACTTCCTTAGTGATAATGCCTTGGAAACCCAAGGAGGGGTTGCTATGAGTTAGATCCAGGTTGATGGAGGTGAGTTTTTTTTTTTTTTTTTAATATGTAATATTGTTTGCATCATGATAAGTGTCAGCAGGAATGGATACTGTGACTGTCTGGTAATTCCTACCTTTTGAATTTTGGGATATCCTCTGCAGAAGCAGTCAGTCCATATAGGGCTCTACAGTAGGCCCAGGGCAAGGCCTCAAATATTGGGAAGGTATGCTCAGACCTTTTGTGGTGGTTATGTTTGTGTGTCAACTTGGCTGGGCCTGGTTGAGTGGCTGGACAGCTTGTGGTAGTTATTCCCCATGATGAGACTGGCAATCAGCTCCATGGTGGGATCTACCACAAGCAGCTGAGTAGCTGTCTTTGGGATGTGGTTTGCTTTCTATATATAAGGAGAAGCTTTGGGAATGGTCTCTAGCCTATGGCATGCTTGGACCCTGCATGTAGCCATGTCATTGCTCAGCAGCCTGCCATGCTCTGCCGACCTTGGGACTTACAATGGACTTAAGTTAATGGCCTGCCGTGTGGTTTGGTAACATCGGGACTGTGCCTTTTTCCTTGTCAACCTTGGGGCTTCTCAGCCTCAGCAGCCAGTAGCTGTCTGAGTGGAGAAATGCCTCTAGCTCCAGTGGGCCAGGAGCAGGAGGCAGAGCTGGACCCCAAGGTCGAGGGGCTTTCACCCAGCCCCTAGAGCCTGGCACTTTGAACTTGGACTTAAAGCCTCCAAATTGTAAGAATAAACTCCTGTTTGCTTAAGCCATCCCATTTGTGGTATATTTCTTGTCAGAGCAGCACTAGGTAACCAGAACACCTTTCTTCAATGGCCTTTGCTAGAAAGCATAAAGGGTAGAAGGACGGGGTTCAGGATTCTGCCCATATATCTGTATTTGAAGACTGATCTTCAATTTGCTAAGTTGTATAACTTCTCTTTCCCTCAGTTTTCTCATGTGTGAATTGTCATAATAACAGGATCAACCTCATTGCTTTGTTGGGTGGATTAAATAAATTAATGCATTTAATACACTTATAAAAATATACTCAGATATCTTATCAACCCTATGAGTAAGAGTTTTGACTCAAGGGTACACAAAAACAACATTAAAAAATTATGCTCAATAAATTTATTAACCACTTTTATGTATCCTATTAGAACTGGGTCTGGGTTTTGGTTTACTCTCAGGGAGAACAGATACAAACAATAAAAATTAGCATGTGATAAATCACAAAATTTCATTATTATTATTATTATTATTATTATCCAAAGTGAATCAAGAATAAATCAATATTTTGCACTGATATTTGAGCCAGTTTCCCCTTCCTCATACTTTAGGAAAGAGTCATATTCAAAACATATTTATTGAGTAGCTCCAAAGGGCAAGGCAGTGTGCTAAGTGATACTGACAGGAGATACCTATCTCTAGTGACAGAAATGATCATATATCTCAGAATTCCTGTAGTAGCTTCACATCTCTGCATTTCAAAAGTACCAGTGGAAAGGAAAATGATGTCTTGTTATCACCACCTTCCCTTGGGTCCCAGAAGTCAATTAAAATCATGTTCCATCTTGCCTGATCCAAAATGTTTTAGATGAAAGGAACCTGGAATCCAGAGACTATATCTTTAAAAGTTTAACTATACGGTAACCTGAAAAGTACTATGCAAACAAAGGTTTTGAAAAAAATCCATTTGATGATGAAAGAAAATCAGATAGATGGTCAAATAAATAGCTATCTAGAGCTTTCCAGAAGGAGCTCTGATGGGGCAGTGGTTAAAGCATTGAACTGCTAACCAAAAGGTCAGCGGTATGAACCCATCAGCCACTTCCCAGGAGAAAAATGAGGCAATCTCCTTCCATAAAGATTTACAGCCTTGGAAACCCTTTGGGGCAGTTCTATTCTGTCCCAAAGAGTTGTTGTGAGTCAGAATCGGCTCGATGGCAGTGAGTTTGGGTTTGGAGAGCTTTCCAGCATGTTAGTCCTTTATGATTAGAGCCTGCAGTATTGCTCTTGAAATAAAATAATCTTGTAATTCTGTAATTTCCAATTTATTACCTTCTCTTTTGGCCATAAGTCCTTCTAACAACAAGGCTGGCATAGCCCATATTGGCATATTACTATTCTAACAGCTCTGGTGGCATAGCACCTAAGGGATTTGACTGCTAACTAAAAGGCTGTTGGTTCAAACCCACCAGCCACTCCTCAGGAGGGACAATCTACTTCCGTAGTGATACTGCCTCAGAAACCTAAGGAGGAGTCGCTATGAGTCAGATCTGACTCAATGGCAATGGGTGTGGGATTCTAACATATTCAAACCCCACAAGCTACCCTTTGAAAAGCCATTAGAGTGACTGCCATGGAAAAATGTACTCCAAGGTTGTAGATGAATTGATATGATTTCCTTGATTGTATCTTTTTATTTATGAGGCATAATTTATGAGCACAGGAGAGCAAACTGCAATGAGTGATGACTAACTACAGCCAAAGTCATAAATCAGGAGCAGTGAAAGAAGTGGTGATTTTGATCGAATCTATTGAATTAGCTGTTGGCCTTAGCCAATACAGGTATTGGAAAGACCTTTTTGGTATCTATTTGTCTCCCTCATGGGAATGTGATAACAATCTCATTACATGCCCCTAGGAAAAAAATAATTTAATTGTTTGCCTATTAACATACAACCTGTTTACTTGACTTATTAATTACGGGCATAGCTGTTCATATTGGATTTTGGCTTATTTCTGATGAGAATTGTCATTAAATATATTCACATTCTCCAGTTTTTATAAATGGTGATTTTGCCTGCTTAGTGCTGTTTGATATGAGTATGTCCTCAGAATTGCCAAAATACTGCTGCTGCTTTTTTTTTTTAATCCAAAAGTTGTCATTATTCCACAAGGAAGCATGTCATAGAAAATCACAGAAGTTGCAGAGGACTCAAAAATTCTGCCATCTCTTAATTCTCTGGGAGTAACAGTTATAATACAGCTCTTATAATAAGTAGGCTGAGGAGAAAGCAAACCTCAAACTACTCCAAGGACAAAGACAGTCACTATCAGTTATATTAGGAGTCAACAGATTAGAAGCTTTCTGTGAAAGATCATTGGCTGAATTGGTTAATCCTGCATTCCCATTCTTAGGGGCAAATGATGGCAAATACAAAACCAAACAAGTATCAGGGGATGCTGATGGTATTCAAAGCATCACTCACTGTGTTCCACTGGTTCTAACAAGACTTGTGGCATTTCCTCAACCAAAAAAGATAATATGACATTTTTGCACTTATTGTTGTTGTTGTTTTTTGCCTTCAAGTCAGACCCGACTCACAGTGACCCCTCCTTGGGTTTCTGAGGCAGTATCACTATGGAAGTAGATTGCCCAACCTTCCTTCCGAGGAGTGGCTGGTGGGTTT
>NW_006921600.1:5402849-5408289 GCF_000298275.1 Orycteropus afer afer
AAAAAAAAAAAAAAAATCCTCCTCTGAAATTTATATTAAGAATTTCTCTTTGCACTAAGACTACACTTGCAAAATGTCAGTCCTAAGGACTGTTATTTCTGAAAGCTATGAACCATTGAATGCAATAAATCATTAAAGTGAAAATTCCTTTCCCATTAAGTATGGAAATTGTGCTAAAGAATAACTATATTATTATAAGCACCCAAATCACATCACTTGGGAGAATTTGTGATATGTCTCCTATTCTCCTGTCCTTTATAGAATAGTGATTCCTTCTCTTTCTCTTTTGCAAAAACTATTACAAATGCTTCTATCCACAAATTCTTGCCTTCCTCCTAGAATAAAATTAAAAGGACATATGCTGAATAATTGAGATCATTTAGAATAATATTCATCTGGCTACAAGGAAAAAAATAGACCCAAGTTCCAGAGATACCAGGGTTTTAAGACCGTGCCTTGGAAATGGAAATCAGGAGTTAAATGAGTTCTGTAAAGGTAGTTCTATAAAGTTAACAGGAGTCCCTGGGTGGTGCAAATGGTTAACATCCAAGGCTGCTAACAAGAAGGTTGGATGTTCAAGTCCATGCAGAAGCTCCTTGGAAGAAAGTTCTCGTGATCTTCAAAAAAATCAGCCATTGGAAACCATATGGAACACAGTTCTACTCTGACACACATGGGTTCACCATGAGTCAGAGTAGGCTCCATGGTAACTGGTATTTAAAAGTTAGAGAACTTTGATTTTGTTTGGAACAGTGATCACTATAATAAACTCTATGATGATTATTGCAGTTCTAACATATTCAAAGAGATACATTCATTGTGCTAATTTCAAAGGTAATCCAAAATACACCCCTAAATAGACACAACATGAACAGAAATTGAAAATATCTAGTCCTAGATTTCTGTACCTGGTTCTACAAAGAATATTCTCTGTATTTTTCAAACAATATTGAGCATAAACGTAGCATGGAAATGGTTTGAAAAGGCAGATTCCCAGATCCTCTTACCAGAAATTCTGATACAAAAACCCCAAATGACTTTTATGACAGTGGCCAATGAACACATTTTGGCAAAGATGGCTCTGGAGCAAGAAGATTTTTAAGAGGCAGTGTTCAACAAAGGAAGACAGTAGATTAGACCCTTTGTTTCCATAGCAATATGACTTTGGCAACTTAATGGAAGAGTTTGACACCTCATACAATTAAACTTTTGTAAGGCAATGTAATAGTAATTGGTCCATTTGGGGGAGGAAGTTAATAAAATAACTTTTATCTGACAAGTATAACCAAAATAACCATACCCATTACCATGGAGTCAATTCCAACCTTTAGCGACCCCATTGGGTTTCCAAGGCAGTAAATCTTTATGGAAGTAGATTGTCTCATCTTCCTCCCAGGGAGCAGCTGGTGGTGGTCTTACCCACTTTGCCACCAGAACTCCATAAAGGTGATGTTGTTGTTGTTGTTGTTAGGTGCCATCGAGTCGTTTCTGACACATAGTGACCCCATGCACAGCAGAACAAAACACTGCCTGATCCCGCACCAGCTCCATGATCCCTGCTATACTTGAGCCCATCACCGCAGCCACCATGTCAATCCATCTCATTGAAGGCCTCCCTCTCTTTCGTTGACCCTCCAGCCTACTAAGCATGACATCCTTCTCCAAGGAATGGTCCCTTCTGACAACATGACCAAAATAGATGAGACGAAGTCTGGCCATTCTCGCTTCCAAGGAGCATTTTGGGTGCACTTCCTCCAGGAGAGATCTGTTAGTTCTTTTAACAATCCATGATACTTTCAGCATTCTTCACCAGCACCACAACTCAAAAGCATCAACACTTCTTCAGTCTTCCTTATTCATTGTCCAGCTCTCACATGCATCCGAGGTGATTGGAAATATCATGGCTCTGTCAGGTGCACCTTAGTCCTCAAGGAGACATCCTTGCTCCTCAGGACTTGAAACAGTTCCTTGGTGGTTGACTTTCCCAATGCTACACGTCTTCTAATGTCCTGACTGCTGCTTCCATTGGCATCAATTGTAGAAACAAACAACATGAATTTGACAACCTCAATCTTCTCTCCATTTATTGTGATGCTGCTCATTGTTCCAGTTGTGAGGATAAAGGTGATAATAGTCCTTAAACCAAAAGAAAACCAAACTCATTACTATCCAGTCAAGTCAACTCATAGCAACCCCCATTGGGTTTCTGAAGCAGTATCTCTAAGGAAGTAGATTGTCCCATCTTCCTTCTGAGGAGTAACTGGTAGGTTTGAATTGCCAGCCTTCTGGTTAGCAGTCAAGTACCTTAGGCACTACACCACCTAGTTCAATGGAAAAAAAAAAAAAAAGAATGAAAAAGAAAAAAGTAAATATACATATTAATTTTCTGATTGACTAATTAGTGATACACTTTGTGGTTTTAAGATTTTAGTTATTTTATATTTATTCAAGTAGTTAATCGAGGGTTTTTACTGACGTCTTACATATATTCATGGTGACAAAGGAAACCTTTGAGGAAAAAAGTACTCTAACTGGGCCAATCCTGACTTACTCCCATTTTTCAGTCCCTTCACTGGGAGAGCTCCTAATTCTCACAGTCCTGGGGTGGGAGTGCAGTGCACATGTGCTTATCCAATCCAAATAATAAGTATGGCAGTACAAGCTTCAATCAGTTATTTTATCATCATTATAAATGATTAAATCATTCAGGCTGGATGCTGCAGGTATACGGATATTCTGAATACTTCAAAAATAAAGATGGTCTTACTCTTTTTTTCTCTCTTGTAGGGTTTATAAGTCTTACTTCTTTTTCTTCCCCAACACTATCCTTTCTTTTCTCCGCACAACCCCTACATTTTGTTTAGGTAACCAGTGATAAAGTAAGAGAGTCTTAGGATACAAATCATATGGATTATTTTCTTAGTTAGGTAGGAAGTATGCAAACACAATGCAATACACTGCCGTCGAGTCAGATCCGACTCATAGCGACCCCTCCTTGGGTTTCCGAGGCGGTATCACTATGGAAGTGTATTGCCCAACCTTCCTTCCAAAGAGTGGCTAGTGGGTTTGAGTGGCTGGTGGGTGTGAACCGCCAGCCTTCTGGTTAGCAGTCAAATGCCTTAGGCACTACACCACCAGGCGAGAGGTAAGTAGGTAGGTATGCAGGTTAAGTAGATAGGTAGGTAGATCGATAGATGGTAGATCAATAGATAGATGAAAGACAGGACAATAATAGGAAACTCCACATGTGTTCACAAGGTATTTCATTTCTTGACTTTAATATTGATTCATTAAAGCTAAAAGGTCAGGATAGATTGCACAAAATTTCCCACCCAAAATCTCGGCTTTTTCTTCCTCCCTCCTATATGGTTAGACCCAAATCTAGGGGTCTTTGTTTCCCTGTAGAAATCATAAACATAATCATATTTGTACTCTGAACCCTGAACTAATTTCAGTTCTTTTATCTCTCACTTAGCTTGGGAAAGACAAAAATCCACAGTGATTTTTTTTTTTCTGACTTCTTATTGCTTTTATTTTCATTTATTGTGATTTGAGTGAAAGTTTACAAAGCAAACTCATTTTCCGTTTAACAGTTCATACACATTTTGTTTCATGACATTGATTGCAATCTCTGTAATATCACAGCTCTTTTCCCACTTTCCACAGTGATTTTTTTATAGAAAACTTTTTTACTGAGAGAGAATTATTGACCAATCTTTTTTACTTTTCTTTTGCTAGTTTTTGTGTAACAGAGATACTGAGTGGCAGTACAAGTTTAGGGAAATTCATAATGCTTCATTATCTCAGTCAGCTTTCTCTTCACTGCAACTGCTTTCATTTTCAGAGTAGCTCATGTAAATAGGCTGATCCTGCTTTGCATAAGCATGTTGATTTATATGAATGCTATTTTGATCTCAAATTGATTGAAGACTAAAAAGAAACACTAGAAAAATAGTAATGTATTGTGAAGGTCTCCTATCAAAGACAAAAGATTCTACCTCCATACATTCCCAGGTAGTGATGGGCATTTTTGTAACTGCTTAGTTTTTTGTTTGTTTGTTTGTTTGTTTGTTTGTTTTTAAAGTATATATGAAGAAATATAGCAAAACATTATTATATTGGGGTGTTATTGTTATGTGCCATCGGGTTGGACCCAACTCATAGCGACCCCTCCTTGGGTTTCCAAGGCAGTATCACTACAGAAGTAGATTGCCCCATCTTCCTTCCAAGGAGTGGCTGGTGGATTTGAACAGCCAGCCTTCTGGTTAGCAGTCAAGTGCCTTAGGCACTATGCTACCAGAGCTCCTATATTGGGGTACAAGAGTTTTTAAATACCATGGATTAAATCACATTTTGGAAGCATGACTCCAGCTAGTAAAAGCTCCCATTATGCAGGATGGTATGAATTTAGTCCTATTTCCTAGCATCAGCATTAAAAAGTTTTAATAATATTTAGGATTCTACATCCAAGTGAAAAAGTAAAGACAAACTAATGTTTATAACCCTGAGCCAGAACTCTGCTAGGCACTTTCTATATATTTTATCTTTATCTCATTTTCTTTCAACACCTATGCCTACACTACTGCTACCTCCTATTGGTATTCGGGAATTGACAACTTGGTGAATATTTATTGTTCCTAGTCTGTATTTTCCTTACTTTCTTCCTTATTCATTGTAACCCCTTTTAAAATTCTATATGCCCTCATAAAGATAATGTTCTACATCCTAGTTTGGTGAGTAGTGTCTAGGGTCTTAAAAACTTGTGAGCAGCTGTCTAAATACAACTATTGATCTCTATTCATTTGGGAAAAAAAGAATAAAGATTATCAAAGACCCAAAGAAGAAATTAGTCCACAGGACTAATAGCCCACATGAACCACAGCCTCATCTAGTCCGTAACCAAAAGAACTACGTGGTGCCTGGCTACCACTACTGACTGGTCTGACCAGGGACACAATGGAAGGTCTCAGACAGAAAGAGAGACAAATGTAGAACAAAACTGAAATTCCTAAAAAAGAAAAACTGGACTGACAAAAACTAGAATAACCTCTGAGACTATAGCCCTAAGATACCTTTTGAACTTGGAACTGAAGCTGAAGCTGCTTCTGATAGTCACCTTTCATCCAGATAATAGATTGGCTTATAAAATAAACAATAGCAACTGTGAGTAGTGGGTTCTTTTAAATAATTAACTATATGAGACCAAATGATCAACATTTACCCTAAAGCTAAAGACAAGAAGGTAAGAATGGGCAAGGAGCTGGATTAATGGAAAGAGAACAAACTGAATGAAAATAATGAGAATGTTGACACATTGAGAAAAATGTAACCAATATTATAGAACAATTTGTATAAAAATTATTTGAGGCAAATCTAATTTTCTCTGTAAACTTTTACCTAAAGCACAATAAAATATTTAATTGTTAAAAAAAAAAAAAAA
>NW_006921600.1:5408484-5446825 GCF_000298275.1 Orycteropus afer afer
AAAAAAAACAGAAGACCAGTTTTGCTGGTCTGATAGAGTCTGCTGAGAACCCCCTGGTGAGGCCCTGTGTTGGTTATATTTGTGTGTCAACTTGGCTAGGCCTGGTTGAGTGGCTGGGTAACTGGTGGTAGTTATTCCCCATGATGAGATTGACAATCAACTTCATGGTGGGATCTAGCAGAAGCAGCTGCTTCCTGTATGTAAGCAGAAGCCTTGGGAATGGTCTTTAGCTTATGGCATGCTTGGACCCTGCATGTAGCCATGTCATTGTTCAGCAGCCTGCTATGCTCTGCCTAACTTGGGACTTACAATAAACTTGAATTAATGGCCTGCCTTGTGGTTTGGTAACATCAAGACTGTGCCATTTTATTATTTGTCGACCTTGGGCTTGTTAGCCTCAGTAGCCGGTAGCTGCCTGAGTGAAGAGATGCGTCTAGCTCCAGTGGGCTGGGAGTAAGAGGCAGAGCTGAAGCCCAAGATCGGGGGCTTCACAGCCCCTAGAGCCTGGCACTTTGAACTTGGACTTCTAGACTCCCAAACTGTAAGAGAATAAACTCCTGTTTGTTAAGGCCATCCCATTTGTGGTATATTCTTCTCAGAGTGGCACTAGATAACTGAACAAGCCCCTAGTCACCCTGCAGGTCTGTAATTGAACTCACTCCTTTGGCTTCCAGCCAAACAATATACAGGCACATGGGAGTGAACATTTACATCAGGTGGATATACACCTTGGAGCAATCAGTAATGGGAGAACAGAAGGGCAGTGTTTGCATAGGGAGATATCTCAGGGGGTGGGTGTGCATGGGAAGAAAGGACACAGGGAAGAGGTAACTATGGGGAGGAAGCGGGAAGAGAGCTGTTACATTGTGGAGAATTGCAATCAATATCACGAGACAAAATATGTATGAATTGGTCTATGGAAAATGAATTTGTCCTTTAAACTTTCACCCAAATCACAATTTAAAAAAAAAAAAAAAAAAAATACGTGCCTTTAAACCACCAACTGAATCCCTGCTCTTAGCAAAATAATTTGATCAATATTTGCACTTATTTTGGATCTCTTTCCCAAGAATATTTCTTTTCAAACCTTGTGACACATTGTGCAAAAACTATCCTCCTCCAACTCCCATAAAGATAGTTGCAGTAAAAGCAGGTGGCCTGGGACAGACTGAGGAGCAGGGGCCCTTCCTCATCAGCCCTGAAGCCTCCTATACCTACCCTCCCTTTTATAAGATGGGCCTTGGCTATTTCAGAGGGGGCACTACAAGGTGAATTGCAGAGTTAGACCTGGACTCTAGTTCCCGTGAAGCCTAGCTCTCCCACTGCTAAGACTGTTTTCTGCCCCTTGCTTCTCACTGTCTGTTGTTCTTTACATGGAGTCCCTGGAGTGGCACAAACATTTAAGTGCTTAGCTACTAACTGAAAAATTTGTGTTCAGACTCATCCAAAGACATCTAGGAAGAAAAGCCTGGTGATCTGCTTTGCAAAGATCCTAACCATGAAAGCCCTATTGAGAGCTCTACTCTGCACACATGCAGTTGCCATGACTCAGAATCAACTTGACAGCAATTGGGATTGGTATCCTTCAAACAAGCTTCCATCACCTGATACAACCTGACCATATCTATACATTTTTGCAAGCTAAGAGACCCTACCTAATCCATAAATACAGATATTTGTCTATGGACAAGTTATTTAATTTTCAAGATATTGAGTAGTTCATTTATGTATATGGGTGACATGCAGAGTCAAAAGCACAATTTATTGGAAAGAGCACTGGAAAGCAGAATTCTAGTTTCTGCTCTTGTAACTTTTGTCCCTTTGGACAAGATAGTACAATTTTTGGAGGCTCAATTTCCTCAACCGTAAAGGGGCTAATAATACCTTCTACACCTATTTACAAGGTTGTGTTATGAAGGCTAAGTAAGCTAATGTATGTAAAAGAGCTTTGTAAACTGTAGAGTTAGACAAATGTCAGTGATTATTAACAGATGGTTGAGATATTTATCTAAAGAGCTTTTTTTTTTTTTTTTAAAAAAAAAAAAAAAGCAGGTTCTGCTATGTAAGTAGGTTAGTCACCTGTTTTACAAATGGGGCTTCTGGCAATCTTATCAGCCAAGGGGTGGGGATTTACAGTTGACAGCAATCTGAGGATAATTCAACATCAGAAATTTTACTTTCACAAAGGAATTCACCAGAAATATATGGAAACACTGATAAGAGTTAGCCTAACTACTAACAATCTCTCTGTTTCTTTTTTGGAGATATTACTAATGCAAAAACAAAACAAACCCAAGACTAAACTCTCACTACAAAATATTCTCTGACAGTTTTTTTTTTTTTTTTTTTTCCTGAATATCTCCTGTTTTGAATGTTCTGCATGACTTTTTTTTAACACTGTGCGTACCTGAAACATGTGTACTAAAGAACCAAACGATATTTTCGGGCTTGTCATTAAAAACTCAGTACAAACTGAAAACAAAAATATTGTAGAAGACACTAAATGAGAAAAGAAATTCCTAAAGTTAGAGTTACATGACATGAAAGCTTATTAAGGAATTCTCCCAACCCCTATTGCCATACTGTTGATTCTGACTTACAACGAACCTATAAGAGAGTGGAACTACCCCACAGGGTTTCCAAGGTTGTAACTTTCACAAAAGCCAACTGCCTCATCTTTCTCCCATGGAGTGGATGGTGAGTTCGAACACCAATCTTTTGGTTCGCATCAGAGCACTTAACCACTGCACCTCCAGGATTTCCTAAACATGTAGACAGTCTTCTTGTATTGCCATTTAGATCTATCATTCTGATTGATCACTGTGTAGTTGGCTATTATTGGGCCTAATTTAACCCTATACACTAGCACATCCATCTACTCAGTATATTGTACCTGACATTCTACAAATTACTTACTCATGCAAATGATGACCTGAGGCAACCTTTTAGGATATTCGTGTTTAATTATACAAATGGTGCTTGATAAATAAGATTATACATCCTTCCATATGTTTATTCTTTCCTTGATGAAAGGAAAATTCAATTTTCATGCAGATTTGGTTGAGACGGTGTTTAATAATTGCTGAGTTTTATGTATTCTGCAGATCTATCCTGTTTGGAGAAGCTGACAAGATCACTCCACTTCCCACCCAGAGATGAGCAGTTTTTAATTAGGCTCTATCAGCCTGCTGAATTCTGAAATCGGGGCTCCTAAACTGCCTTCTTCTTTGTGTTCATATAGGCAAAAAAGAGGAGAAGACTTCTCTTCTCTGTGCTTATGAAACTGCAAAATCAAAGTGCACCTCCTCCTGTTGTGCTTAGTTGCTTTCTGTTGCGAACATTTTTTTTTTTTTTTCCCATCCTGAGGATGTTTTGTTTTTGACATGCGTCTTGTTGCTTTTTCTTTGGAGGTCTGGGCGGTGAATTCAGCAGGAAAAGCACCCAGTACTTGGACATGGTGTAGAACTGGGCCCACAGCCCCAGAAGGTCTCCAAGCCCCCACCTTCCATGTGGTCTCTTCCACCCAAGCAGTAGTCAACATCGGCGTCCCTGAGAAACCCAACGGGGTCATCAGTCTCTACAGGCTGTTCTCCAGCAACACCAGTGGGTCCGAGATGGTGGTGAGCCGCAGACTTCTCTAAACTAAACATCCAGGATTGTTTTATATTTTAAAACCGTGATACGGTGCCCTAGATTTTCATCTTGATCTATCTTAGCCTTCTGCTTTCAAATGCCCTCTGGTGGACTAAGTAACGCAAGGATGCCTGGGGGGGCAGGGGTGCGGGAGAAGGGTGCTGTTAGCAAAATATACAGAAAATAGGCAAACGATCATGGAAATAATTGGTAAAGGTAGTATTAAGAAATCCACAAATATTGTAAGAAATCTAAGACTTTACAGGTAATTGAATTAAATTAATTTAATTGGAAAATGTATTTTGAGCATGTAGCATAGTTATGACACATGGTAAAGAATCAATAAATGGTCATTGGTGATCATGGACATCAATACACAGTCATTCATAAATGTAAATATGAAAAAGGAAGGATAAATAGCCTCAGAATCCCAATTTTGGCATGCAAAAAACTTTGACAACACATCGAAAAAGCAGTCTGTCCTTTGGTAAATTCCAGAATGTCCTAGGTCTTTGGAAGAAGACAGCATATAGCTCATTCAACATAATGACAGATCCATTGTTGGTTTATTAATATGTTGGGGGCACAGTAGGACAGACAACAAATTTTTCAAGATCATCCTTTACATTGTGTTTTTAGCCAGGCCACTTGCTGCAAACAATACCGAGTATCAACTAGACCAGTTACTACGTTATTTAAATGAGACAAAGACTTAATGGGATTACATAACTTGTCTCTGTGGCACAGCTATGTTACTCTTCTGTTTCTTATGAAGAAGTGGAGATTATAATGCTTTGTTCACACAAAACTCAGAGAGAGATTGTGTAGATCCAAGTATTAAATTATAAATTATTTAGACCTGTTTAGGGAACAATTTATGAGCTCTGGTAGCATAGTGGCTAAAAGCACTTGACTGCTAACCAGAAGGCTGGCGGTTCAAACCCACCAGCCACTCCTCAGAAGGAAGGTTGGGCAATCCTACTTGCGCAGTGATACTGCCTCAGAAACCCAAGGAGGGGTCACTATGAGTCGGCACATAACAACAACAACAGGGAACAATTTGGGCAAGTGTGAAGAAATCCTCTGAGACCAGAGTGCCAAGTTTTGAATAGCAGTTTCAAAAGATAATTTACATACAAAGAGGTCTTGTATTGAATGTTAAAGAAATATTAGCATATATTCTACAGGGCTTTGTATTCAATAAATATAGATGATGTAAATATAATCAACTCTTGATTATCTATGCTTACAAAATGATAATACTAATAAACTAAAATAATTTATATTTGAGGTGCATGTATACATTTTTTTTAGCTCTTCTTAATTATATGTTACTTAGGTCAAAGTGAAAGTTCATTTGCAATTTCTGAATGCTTTTATTCTGGGGAGGACTTATTAAAACCACAATGAGGTCAAAAATTGGCTCCAAAGAAACCAAAAGCATTTAACCCAGAAAATATGATTATGATTATAATATTTAGTATAAATCCAGACCTTCAGAGAAATAAATGAAGTTTATTTCAAGCTCCTATGTCTATACCTAACTCTAACATGGACCTGGAGAGATTTTTTTTTTTTTTTTTAATCCATATATTACATACAAGTAACTGATGACAGAATATGGACTTTGGTGAATGTTGACTAGAAAGATAATTCAAATACAGACTTTTTTTAAAGAAAGCAACATTCTGAGGGTTATAGAATTTGATCACTATCACCATGTCATTTTCTACTATCTTTCTATGGTAATAGACACTGAATTATATTGTGCCCTGTGACTTCTATTATCTCAAACTTCCATTTAACTGTTACATTACTTTTCTGGTGTTTAAGTCACAGACATGACTCAAGTAGGTAACTACTTGAGGGTAAACACTATGTGAAATGTGATATTGCATCTCCCAGAGTATTTGGCATAGCACTCTGTTCATAACAGCGGGGGTGCCTGAGAAATACTTATCTATTTTCTTTGATCCTTTGCCTCATCTGGTCTTCTTTCCCCTCCTACAGCTGTCAGAAGGCACAGCCACCCAGCAGACCCTGCACAGCCTGCAGCCCTTCACCACATACTCCATCGGGGTAGAGGCCTGCACCTGCTTCAACTGCTGCAGCAAAGGACCAACAGCTGAACTGAGGACTCACCCTGCTCCACCTTTGGGACTGCCCCCTCCCCAAATCCAGACACTGGCCTCGAGGACAGCCTCCTTCCAGTGGAAACCCCCCCTGTCCCCTAACGGTGTCATTCAAAGGTAGTGGGCTAGATAGATGAAAAAACAAAACATGATATGCATACAGACATACTGTTACACAACACTACACAAGGAAGACTTGCCTATAAAGCAGATGCCTATAGTAAAATGTTGCTGTCGTTGTTGTTATGTGCCGTTGAGTCAGCCCTGACTCATAGCGACCCCTCCTTGGGTTGTCGAGGCAGTATCGCTACAGAAGTAGATTGCCCAACCTTCCTTCCAAGGAGTGGCTGGTAGGTTTGAACCGCCAGCCTTCTGGTTAGCAGTCAAGTGCCTTAGTCACTATGCCACCAGAGCTCCTTATAGTGAAATAGACAAAAGAATTTGTTTGGGTGGTCATGTTACCTGCAAAGTGTTTAAATCACAAACTCAACTAATGATAGAAAGGTAAACAACAAAATAATCTTTAAGTAAGAAATGCAATGTGTTTATATTTATTGAAAGAATATTCTCTGCCTTATGATTCCCTGGAATCATTCATGCTATAGGCCTTAACCAAAATACCAAACCCACTGCTATCAAGTCAATTCCAGCTCATAATGATCCTAAGGACAGATTAAAACTGCCCCGGTGGGTTTCCAAGGCTGTAAATCTGTAGGAAAGCAGACTGCCTCCTCATCTTTCTCCTGTGGAGTGGCTGGTGGCTATGAACCACCAACCTTTTGATTAGCAGCCAAATACTTTAACCACTACACCACCAGATCTCCTTGCTATAGGCCATAACTGGATATAAACTGCTATTATTAAGTCAGCTTTCCTTGAGTGGTGAAATGGTTAAGTGCTAGGCTACTAACTGAAAATCTGGGTGTTTGAGTCCACTCAGTTCCATCAGAAGACAAGACCTTTTTGATCTGCCCCCAAAAGTTCACAGTCATGGAAACCCTATGGAGTACAGTTCTACTCTAAAACACATGGGTTGCCATGAGTCACAGTCAACTCAGCAACTGGGTACTTTTTTTTTTTGATGGGGGGGAGCCGTTTGTTAAGTCAGAATTTCTTTGATCTAGTTTAAAATGTTTTAACTACTATTTGAAAAACTACTATTTGAAAAATCAGAGTTCTTTGCTCTAAACAAAAGAGAATAATTGTATCACTCTCTTCTTAAAAGAGAGAAATATCTCTACCAACAAGAATTGCGAGTTGCTGGGTGGTCAGCCACGGGTGTGCACATTTTTACACGACTTAGAGTTTCTTTGGTAACTTCTGCTGCTCATTCCCACAGCATTAAGTAAAGGGTTTCTGAGAGCAGTTTCCCACAAATGGAGATCTTAAAGAGCTCGTAGTTCAGTGATAACAAAATGCTTCCATACAAAATATAACCAATTTTAAAAGAGAAAGTCTAACTGATTCCATTTCCTGTCTTTTCTTTATGTGTCCATTCTCGTTCTAGCTATGAGCTTCAACTTTATGTAGCTTGCCCTCCTGACGCAGTCCCGCCCTGCACTCCCAGCCAAACAGAGACCAAGTACATGGGGCCAGAGCAGCAAGCCAGCCTTGGGGGTCTCCAGCCTTACACCACCTACAGGCTGAGGGTGGTGGCACACAATGAGGTGGGCAGCACAGCTTCCGAATGGATCAGCTTCACCACACACAGAGAATGTGAGTAGGAGGGGCTGTGACCATAAGCCAGAGAAATCTGAGGGCCATCAGGAAAGGCTGGTACCAAAACGTAAGGGAAATTACAACTGTTAAAGGTTGAGTGCTCAGTTACACTGCGTGCAACCCAGGCATTAATGAAGATGACTACTGAAGAAAAATGCCTGTGGGATTTTTCAACATGGAGGTCAAGGATGAATTAATAAAGATCTTTCATGAATGATGGAATTAAAACCAATTTAGAGAACATTCAACAGCAAATAGTCTCTGGGTAGCACAAACGATTAACATGTTGGTTACGAACCAAAAGACTGGAAGTTTGAGTTCACCCAAAGATGCCCTGAAAGAAAAGCCTGGCCATCTTCCCCCAAAAACTCAGCTTTTGCAAACCCTATGGCTCACAGTCCTGCTCTGACACACATGGGTCACCAGGAGCCAGAACTGACCGAACAGCAACTAGTAGATGGTGACTAGGAAGAAAGAAAGTGGACAAACACTTATAGACCATTCTTTAAAGAAATTTAGACATATTTTTTTCTATTCTAATTACATGGCATAATCTCTAGCACTTCCAGAAAGTGCTAAGACATGTCATGTCAGAGAAAGCAAAAGGTCAGTTGAGTCCAAAAAAGGGCAATTATCTAATTTGGTGACCAATATTTTCATAAAATAACATGCATCTTTAAAATGATAAACACAAGAAGTATTAAAAAAATAAGTGCTTATCATCATAACTGGCTATATATTTGCCAGACCCCAAGGAGGAGTCGCTATGAGTTCCCCAACTCGACGGCACATGACAACAATAACAACAGCAGTATAAAATAAACATATGGGGCTCCTTGTTAAAAAATCATTAAGAATTTCAAGTTGGCAATAGCAGAGCATTAAACCAAATGTGGGCCTCTTCAACGTGCAGAGCACTATGAGGCTGCATAGATCACATACTTAAGAAGCCTGTTCTGTTTATAATCCTTCCACTCAGCACTAACCACTATTAGTATTTTGGCATAATCCCTTCCTTTAATCCCTTTTGATGCATAATTTTTATTACATAGCTGATATAGTACAATAGTTAAAATGTCATGGTCTGCTTCTTATACTTGGCATTATTTCATTAGCATTTTCCCCTGACATTAAAAATTCTTTAGCCACCAAGTTTAATGGCTATGTAACATTCCATCATATGATTTTTTAAAAAGAGTTCAGTTGTCTTAAGTATTTCTCTCCTATACATAAGAGTGATGAGAAAAAAGTCTTCTGAACAAATCTTTGTCTGAATATCTGATTATCTTAAATCTCAGCAAATGGAATTTACTGCATCAAGTATTTGAATATCTTAAGACTTTGGACGCTTATTGCAAATTTGCTTTCCAGAAAGATTGTATCAAATTACAATCTCGCCTTCAGTATTCAGCATTGAGTAGTATACCTATTTTTAAAGTGAAAATTATGCATTCATTAAAGTCAAAAGTCTCATGCAAGTATCTTAAATATCTAAGCAGCAAAATGACAGGATATTAGTAATAGGTCACCTTTGAAGAGGAGTACTGATGGTGCAACAGTAAGTGTTCAGCTGCTAATCAAAAGGTTCATGGTTCAAACCCAACCAGTGACTCTGAGGGAGAAAGACCTGGTGATCTGCTCCCATAAAACTTAACAGCCAAAAGAACCCTATTGAGCAGTTCTGCTCTGTCACATGGAGACACTATGAGTCAAAATTGACTCATTGGCACCTGACAACAACAGCACCTCTATAGAGAACTCGGTCCTGGCACTGTTGTAACATTTCACAATTACCTTTACAACAAACCTATAGAGTACTGTTATATCCTAATATATGGATGAGTAAACTGAGGCAAGGAGCTCTGGTAACATAGTGCTCAGGCATTTGACTGCTAATCAGAAGGCTGGCACTTCAAACCCACCAGCCACTCCTTGGAAGGAAGGTTGGGCAATCTACTTCCGTAGTGATACCACCTCAAAAACCCAAGGAGGGGTTGCTATGAGTTGGATCCCACTCCATGGCAGTGAGTTTTTTTGTTTGTTTGTTTGTTTGTTTGCTTTTTGTCTTTTTTTGTCTTTTTTAAACTGAGGCAGGATCTTAGACCGTGTACTGTAATTCCAGGATAACACTCACAAAGATTATGATATAAAGTCTTGCTCTTGCATTTGTACAATGAGCTGGCCCTGAATTATGACCAAAATTGAGGTAGCTTGGTCAGGTTTCCACATCTAGTAAGTAAAAGTATTACTCTAAATTGATTATCACCAAGGTCACCTGTGCCCTTAGTACAACTGTTTCCCTGGTCAACTCGCTTCCATTTGTCATAATTAATAATAAAAAAAAGTTTCTCTTCCCATCTCACACTCTTCTCATCTTTTCTCCCTACTTATGCATAAGCATCCTCACCACTTGCCCCCTAGTCTGTGCTTTGCCTTGTAATTCACCAAAGGAGACATAATCAGTCAATAATTTCCTCTTCTTCCACCACAGATGAATCTTCCTACCTGCATTTACACAATTCCCAGCAGCAAGAGAAAGAGGCAGTCTTCCTGTCTGAAATAGACCTGCTCCTAGTGTGCATACCATCCCTTTACTTTTTTCAGAATCCTTCATCACTGACCCTCCTTTGTTATTGTTAGCTGCTATAGAGTCGATCTCTGACTCATGACAACCCCATGAATAGCAGGATCCGACATTGTGACATTGGTTTCCACTGGTGATTTTCAGAAGTAGACAGCCAGGCCTCTCTTCCTGGTCCATCTTAGTCTAGAAGCTCTGCTGAAACCTGTGCAACATCATAGCAACCTACCAACCTCCACTGACAGGTGATGGCTATGCATGAGGTGCATCGGCTGAGAGTTGAACCTGGGTCTCCTACATGAGAGGCAAGAATTCTACCACTGAATCACCACTGCCCTCAATCATCCTTCATCTCTCCTTAATCTTCAATGTGTTTTTCAAGTCGATTCTTCCTATTTGGATTCAAATGTACTTGTGTCTCTCTAATGTTAGAATTCCACTTCTTCCAGGCATTTTCCCCTTCTTCTCATGGCAGAACTCTATGGAATGATTTACAAGTGCTTTGCCCATTTTCTCTTCCCACTATTCTTTAACTTCCTCCAAACTAGCTTTCACTCCATTAATGCATCAAATTCTCTTCCTGATTTCACATTTGACCTCCATATTGATAAATCCAATAGGCATTTTTTCTCCAGTAGTAGTAACATCTTAGTAACATTCAATGGAACTGGACATTCAATCCATTAAAAGAAAAAAAGAAAAAAAAAAGTAATTTCTCAATTTTCTTGACAAAACCTCCCCTCATTGCCCGTCTACCTTTTTGGGTATTAATTTTAATCAGTTTTGATGGTGGCTCTTTTTTTCTCCCCCACAACACAGTAAAAGAAGAAAATGATTTAGTTTATTGCTAACATCACCAAAAGGTAATAATCACTTCCATAATTTAAAGGATGACCAAAGCATACAGGCCATAAGAAATGATATCCAAAATTTTGAGAGATGAAAAAACAAAAAACCAAACTCACTGCCATCAAGTCGATTCTGACTCACAGCAACCCCCATTATGTTTCAAAGGTGGTAAATCTTTACAGAAATAGATTGCCCCATCTTCCTTCCACAGCGTGGTTGGTGAGTTTGAACTGCCAAACTTCTGGTTGGCAGTCAAATGCCTTAGGCACTGCGCCACTGATATTTGGTTTCTGACATACTGTATAGGTGGTTCTGTAATTGTTTAGAATACATTGTTTCTGCTAGGAGCTGTCTACCTTTCTCTTTGATGGCTTGCCGCTCTACTGCTTTTTCTATGCATTTCCTTCTTAGCCGTTGTTGAAAGGCCTTTCATAGCCTTCTGTCCTTTGAAGAAGAGTAAGCATTCATCTTGCCTTCTTACTTCTTCTGTCTTTTTTGTTGTTGTTGTTGTTGTTCATGCTATTTTTAAAAAACCCATGGCCAAAATGCTGTTTTCTCTCCTGTTCATATCTTATAGTTCCTGGGTTCGCTGAATTCTATTTCTAGGACCTGTTCTCTTATCTTTTGCAACCATGCTTTAAATACCATGTCATTTTCTCTTTTCTTTTGTTTCATCTCTTTTCCATTGTGCTTCCTCTCTCTTTAGCTTCTGTCTCTTTTGTGCTAGCTATTTTTGTAGTTCTTTCTGTTCAGGGGAAAGACAGTATGTCAAGGTCACTGGAGATACATTTGTGGAGTGAAGCCTGTAATTAAATTATTCATTCCGTTATTCTGTCTGAGTTGACAGCAGAGTTTGAACAAGTCTGGGGATTACCTGGTGGCTGACGGATATAAGCCAATGGCTCTCCTTTTGGTGAATGAGCAATAATATGAATGTTTGCCACTGGCTCTTCTTTCTTAACACCATTGACAGATGAGTTGGGAGATCTGGGTGATAACTGCTGAGGTTCATTTTCTGTATTGTTAGCATTATTAGTAATAATAATAATAACAAAACCCAAAGCCACTGCCATGGTGTCAATTTCAACTCATAGTGACCCTCATTGGGTTTCCAAGGCTGTAAATCTTTAGGAAGTAGATTGCTTCATCTTCCACCTACAGAGCAGCTGGTGGGTTTGAACCACTGATCTTCTGGTTAGCAGCCAAATACCTTATCCACTATGCCACCAGAGCTCCTTATTAATAGGTGGACAACAAAACGTTGCCCCCAATGTATTATAAATTCAGTTCAAACTTTCCGTCTCTCTCTAATAGTATCTTCCTATCATTGTTTTCTTCACAATTTCCATCATTAAGTGATAGGAGCACATTGTCTTGACTATTTTCATTGGAAATACATAACTGTGACAGTTTTCCAGAATATTACTTCATTTTCAAAACAATTTTAGGAAGTTTCACTGTCTTCTAATGGAGGAGTTTCAAGATCAACTAATTTGTCCTTGAACTTAAGTTTTCACTCCCTTTTATCATCCACAGATTCTTGATCTAGAAGTTTGTTGGCTTGTATAATTTTCTCCATAATATGTTACTTTTTCCTCATCTTTTTCCACCAGGTTTTTCTCATTTTTCTCTAAGGATTCCTGGAAATAGTTTCCCTATCTGAATCTGGGATCCACAGGTTGAATATGTGGTACAGAAATGAAGTCGTTTCTTCTTGGTGGAACTTTATCCTTCAAAGATTTGTCAGGATCAGAAAGCTGTTGGGTGCATTCTATTTCTGCTTCATTTTCTTTTAATTCTTGTTTTATAGTTTCTTCCTTCCTAGAAGCCATCTCTGTTATGTTGTCTCCTCTTCCTTTTACTGGTGAGTTCATGGAGTCCTAGGCTACAATTGCTGACTCCCAAATGGTTACCTCTTACCCAAGTTCTCAGCTTTGACGTTCAGACCCCACATCAGCTTCTCTCTGAGCTTCTTATAACCAGCTTACATTTGACAGGTCCCAAGCAGAGCTTGCATCTTTCCCTCTCAATCTGCAACTCATTTAATCCTTACTTTCTTAGTTGTGTCTCCAGCACTAGCCACAATGACTTAGACATCCATTATTGTTTAATGAGTGAGCGAATGTGTATGAAACTTCTCACATTGATTGTAGTCCACCACACAATCAGTACTTTTTGGGGACTCAATCAAATCACACAGTGCAGTACCTTTTTTTCTTTTTCCCCTGACTTTTTTGCCTTTTTCTCCCATGCCATCCCTTCACAAAAACAAAAAGAAATGTGAGACACACATTTAATCCCTAGGTAAATGTAAAATCTCAATAATAATAATAATAATAATGAAGCCACTATATGCAAGGAGTGAGGGTAAAGCATCATCATCATCTTTCTTACAAAAAAAGCCAATTACTTTTCACTATGCACCCATACAAGGACCTCTGGTGGTGCCACGGTTAAGCGCTTGGCTGCTAACCAAAAGGTCAGTGGTTTGAACCCACTAGCTGCTGTGAGGGAGACAGATGAGGTAGTCTGCTTCCATAAAGATTACAGCCTTGGATACTCTATGAGGATATTCTACTCTGTCCTAGAGGGTCACTGTGACTCAGAATTGCTTTAACACCACACAACAACACATACACCCACAATCCATTCTCATGATTTTATTAATTTTTCCAGTCTTTTGTGTTCATTGGCCAAGAGGCCTGGCCAGAGCAGAAAACATGTGAAGTTTGCAGTATTATAACCAAATCTCTTTTTAGTCATGAAGTTTAGCTTTTGCAGATATTTTATAACTTTCTTGTGCTGAAAGAAGAAAGTAAAAAGATTTAAGACTTCTTTCCTTTCTGGTCTCCTTTCACACTGGAGAAGGGGCCGGAAGCTAGACTATCACGGAAGAAGACCAGGTTCTGTAGAAGTTTGTTCTCTTTACTGAATTCACACACCTGGAAAAGTACATTTATGAGTTTTTGTACCATTTATGCTCCTGCTAACTCATTGTACACACTAGAAGAGAGAAACATTAATCAGAGAATGCAAAGCAAAAGATAATTTTTAAATTGAATTGTCAGCTTTATCTAAACCTGATGTCAGATAAACTCAGATATACTCAGAAAAGGGCCTGGAGAAGCATACGCAATGTGATCAGCCCCCTCTGTCTGAATTATACCTTCAGTAGGAGAGTAGAGGTGATGTTTAAATGTTTAATAACCATCTTCTGGAGGAGAATGATCCTGATTTGAAATGTTTGCCTATTTCCATGGTGTAAATACTCCTACCACAGCTGATTTCAAGCAAACAACATGCCATCACTAAATGCAGAGCTGGGTAGTAGCACACTATTATATATTACTTCCATCAAACAGATACACTAGATGCAAATAACCTCTAAAGCATAGGTAATTTATTTATGTTTATGTAATTTAATTTTTAATAATGGTTGTGTTTAACAACTGGCTCACTAAATTACTGAAGACTCGACAATTGGTACAAGTCAGCTCGGACACACCACCGACAATTTATGACAAGCATCCATAAAGTGAATTAGCAACTTGCACTCCTTTAAATAAAAATGTACCCTATCATAGCAAGAGCAGCTTTGCAGTCAAGCAGGCCTGCAGTCAAACCCTTGATCTCCTACCAGCTATCTGCTGACTTCAGGCAAGATGGTTAATTTCTCTGAACTTTAGTTTCCTCACCAGAAAAATGGATTCTTTTGAAGATTAAGTGAGATAAAGGATGTCAAGTGCTAGGAGCAGAGTAGCATTTTCTCAGTCTCATTTGGGGAGGTTACATAAACATGTTACTCCTAGTTGTTTGTTTACTCTTACATTTCAGTAAGGTCCCCCATGCTGCAAGACAAATAAAGCTTCTATCTTTCTGTTTTCATACTACTTAGAAGCCTCTTTATTTGTACTGTTATGAAATAGGGGAGAAATGGAAATCTATTAAATTTAGGTGTCAGAGGAAGCTATCGATAAATAGAATAGTGTGGTGTGTTATGTTATTAGGCAAGATTAAAGTTGGAAAGACATAAAGATTTTAAGAGGGCTTGCTAAATCTTGTTTTGCTGTTTGGGGAAATTTTTCTTGTACCTTTATGAAAATGTTTTAATTTGAAATTAAGAGTCTATTTGTTTTCAGAGTTGAATCTTAAGAACATAAAGGCATAATTACTCTATATTTTGTTATATTCCATAAGCAACAGATATAGTTTTTTAAAAAAAAAGAAAATAGCCAATATATTTTCACAGCTCACTCACTCCTTTCTTAAAAGCCATTTCTGTGTGTAGATGGATCTTAATGCTTTTACAAATGTATCGATTATTTTGGAGAAACAGATTCTGATTTGGCTCAATAATGTGGTATCCTTTCATTTGTTTCTACAAAAATTATTCATTTGAAAGATGAGCCAAGGTAGGGAATTTGGTGTGTTTGTTTTATAAGACTGAAAAATGAAATGGAATCATGTCTGCAAAATGTACACAAAGTTGCTTCTATATCTGATATAATATTTAAGAGCTCTGAGCTTGATGATATACTAATGTACTGTGCTATTGATTGATTAGTCAGAGCAATGAATTATTATACTCAAATTGCTGTTTGCAAGGCTTTTTAACTATCTTTGAAAACAAACTAACGGTCCAGGAAAAAGCTTTAAAAATAAATGGTTGCCAAAAGGATATAATTCACCTTCTAAGCAGTTTAGTTTGGAGAAAAAAAAAAATATATTAACTTCATCTAGTCCTTGGGGCTTTGTAGCAATAAATATTGATTTGATATGAAAAATAGCTATCTACAGTAGTTAATAGTGTTAAAGATACTTTACCTGTTAAAAGAGGGAAAATGCAACAAAATATGAGCTCTGGGGTTATGTTGGTGAACAGAAGCATTGTATGTTAATAGTTTTGTTTCATAAAACACCACTCTCCATTGATTTTTTTTGCAAAGCAGGTGCAAAGTTGTTGAGAAAGCATTTCATATATGTTCCCGTTGGTTTTCTTTTCACCCCCAATGCTAGTTTTTTAACACTAAAGAAAAAGTAAAGCGTTCCAGTAATGATTTTTGGGGGGTGGGGGTGGTTATATTAAAACACACACACACAGAGAAGCAACCATTTTTAGAACATACAACTTTCTCCCAACAGTACCTCAGTACCAAACCCCATTCTCTGTGGACAGCAATTTGTCTGTGGTGTGTGTCAACTGGAGTGGCACTTTTCTTCTGAATGGCCCACTGAAGGAATACGTGTTGATGGATGGAGGACAGCGTGTGTACAGTGGCTTCGACACTACCCTCTACATACCAAGGACAGCTGACAAAAGTTAGTTTCTGATTCCCATGTCTCCATTTGCAAGGTGTTCTGTTCCCCAGCTGTATGACTAGAAAGTAGTCATTATGGAAATGTCTTGGTTTAAGTGGCCATTTCTTGTGGAAAAGCAAGGATCCTGGTGGCATAATGGAAAGCTGGTGGTTTGAACCCACCAGCCACTCCTTGGGAGAAAAACGTGGCAGTCTGCTTCCATAAAGATTTATAAACTTGGGATTTATAAAGTTGGAGACCCTATAGGGCAGTTCTACTATGTCCTGTGGGGTTTCTATGCGTCAGAATCCACTCAGTGGCAATGGCTCTTGTGAAAAGGTTTCCATGTAGAATAAATGAGGATTCCCCTCCAATTTGCTGCCTAGTTCATTGCAATAAAGATGCAGACCCTGAGGAGAGTGCAGACTCCATGTGATGTAAGTGTCACCATGGCAGAACAGGATGGAAGGAGGGCATGTTGTGTTCACAAAGAAAATCGCACCCAGATGTAGTCGATTAGTATCCTAAAACAGTACATTTTTAGAGACTTCAGAGATTTTCTTGATGGATCCATCCTAATTCTCCAAGCTGAGCCCTATCAGACAATGACCATTTCTAATGCTTAATGACCCTGAGTAAGGGGTTTCCTCAGCGTTTGTCCCTGCAAGTCACATCTCTTTTTCCTCTAAAGCTGAATTCTCTTCCCCCAGCTTGGTTAATTGAACCAGTTGCAGTCCAGTGATTCCAACTGATGGTGATCCCTTGTGCGTCAGAGTAGAACTGTGCTCCATAGGATTTTAAATGACTGATTTTGAAACTGGCCCAAAGTGGGTCCTGGTGCACTGCGAGGCCAAGAAACAGAACACACCAGACTTTAATGAGAAAGAAAGTTGGTTTTATTATTAAGCACTTAGTAGGAGCTGGGAGAAATGCACCCAAATATGACTCCTTGAGAGGGGATTAGGTTGAGGCTTTTATAGGGCTAAGGAAGGGAAAGTTATACACATTCATAAAAATTCCAGGAATTTGATCTTAAATTCGTTGGGAATTGGCTGCAGTCTCCTTAGCCCCAGTTTAAAGGAACAGTCAACTTTTAATGTAGCACTGAATGCCAGATGAGTTACAATGACTTCCAGTGATCAGCTGATCGGGGCATAGGCAGAGGCGAGATGTTAGTTCCAAGTAATTGCATTCCATTTCTCTCATTGTGCATGTCCATGGGCCAAAACTGAGCTTGTCTGAGCTTGTTACCAATTTGTCTTCGATCTCCTGGAACGTCTAGTATCTCCCTGTAAGATAAACTAACAAAGCAGCTAAGAAAGGAGCATGTGAGAAGCTAGATAGAAAACAGAATCCTGCTGTGGTGGTTAAAAAGTTTGTCGAAGTTTGGCTCGATTAGGAAGGAAAAAAAACACCAGACACCTGAAAGCCTGTTTCAATTCCTACCTGCTTCAATTTTTCAAAAGTAGACCTCCAGGGCGGTCTTTGGAGGTGTCTCTGGATGGACTTGAACCTCCAACCTTTAAGTTAATATCCCAGTACATTAACCATTCGCACTGCCCACTGAGTCAATTGCATTTATATTACTTAATGATAACCTTTTTTTCAATTCAGCTCTGCATTTTCATGTTCACATTTTTTATCATTTGTGGCAGCTTGTTGTGATGGAAGATTGGCCTGACAGCTGGGAGATTTGAGTTCTTTTCCCAGCCAGGCCTTTAATCATTTGTGTGACCTTGCAGCATTGCTTCCCCCAGGTTCCTAGCTATCAAGAGGGGAAGTTAGACCATGTGAACTCTAAAATCCCTTTGAGCTCTTCTGTTCAATAAGGAACTCTGGGTCTTACTAAGAGGTAAAACCACAACTTTTAAAGGAATTAGTTTAGACCATGTGCAGAACAAGATATGCCAAATATATAGGAGCTCTGGCATAGTACCTAAGGCACTTGACTGCTAACCAGAAGGCTGGTGGTTCAAACCCACCAGCCACTCCTCAGAAGGAAGATGGGGCAATCTACTTCCGTAGTGATACTGCCTTGGAAACACAAGGAGGGGTTGCTATGAGTCAGGTCCGACTCGACAGCAAACAAAAACAACAACAAATATATATATATATACGTATATATATGTGTGTGTGTGTGTGTGTGTATGTATATGTGTATGTATATGTATATGTATATATATATATGTATATGTATATGTATATGTATATATGTATGTATATTCCATTCCAAACCAAAACTGTACCTGTTGCCATCCATTGTTGGCTTTAATCTTTGAGGAAGCAGATCACCAGGCCTTTCATCTGTGGTACTGCTGGGTGGGTTCAAACTGCCAAACTTTAGGTTAACAGTTGAGTATAAACCGTTTGTGCCACCTAGGACATTCTATTACTCCTCTGTTAACTCTTTTCCTTTACTGTAGAAGCGCTAACCTTCTTCACTCTGTTACTTGGTGGATATACTGTTATTACACTAATTATAGCTTTATTCTTAATAATGTTTAATTAGAATTAAATATTGGTAAAAGTCTCACAACTTCCTCTGGGATCCTATTTTCAAATTGTCTATGCTATGATATATTGTTCTTTTAAAAATATGCCCATTTGATGAATATGTGGAGTGCAGGGAATTTTTAAGGGCACTGTAACTACTCTGTATGATGGGTGATGGTGGACACATGACAGTATACACTTGCCAAAACCCATAGGACTGTACAACACAAAGAGTGAAGCTTAATGTGAACTATGGACTTTAGTTAATACTGTATTAATATTGGTTCATCAATTGTAATAAGTGTACCACACACAAACAAAACCAAACCTACTGTTGCCATCAAATCGATCCCAACACATAGCAACCCCCACAGGGTTTCTGAGGCAGTAAATGTTTACAAAAGTACATTGCCCCCTCTTCTTTCCACAGAGCAGCTGGTGGGTTTGAAGTCAAATGTCTTAGGCACTGTGCCATCAGAGCTCCTTACACAAACACAAGATGTTAATAATAGGAGAAAGACTGTGCAGGGGTGAGGGAACTCTGCACTTTCTGCATAATTTTTCTGTAAACCTAAACTTGCTCTGGAAAAAAAAAAAGTACATTAAGGGAAAAAGAAAGTATGTTCACTATTAGCAAGTATTGAATGACTGAGTCATTTACCAGTTTTTCCTTTTGTTTAGCCTTCTTTTTCCAGGTCATCTGCACTACAGATGAAGGAAGTGTGAAGACACCTTTAATCCAGTATGATACCTCTACTGGGCTTGGTAAACATTTAACTCATATTATGTTTAGTGTAGCACCTACTTATTTTCTTATGTATGTTTATTTTATACTATGTATATTGATCTATTAGCAAAGACTATGTGAAAGGAATTAGGTGTTATAAAAAGCTTTTTAGGGGAAGAGAATTTGCTTCGTTGGTTACTAGGGATGGGAAGGAAGGGAAGGGAACATTACTGACCAGTTAAGAGTCATGTATTGATTTGGATGAAGGTCAAAAGTGTGTGATCAGCACAATAACAATAGGGAAGAGGAGGGCACAGAGAGGTGCACAAAAGTTATAGACAACAGAAGCAAATACTATTGCACACACAATACTGTGTTATCAGTAACAAGCATGAGTGGATGCATAGACAGCTGTGGATAGATTAGGTGTGGATTGGTAAATGGGAATATGCCCATGACTATACATGTATTTGCCTAATAATATTCCTACTTGTGTATCTGTGCTACAAAAATATCCATATACATTATAGATTAACAGAGGACAAGTTTGGAGTAGCTTCTCAGTGACAACCAAGTACCTTGAAGGAGTGAGTCACTGGACCTGTGGGCTCAGGACCATGGATAGTCTTGGGGGACATTAAGCTCAGCTGGCACAACATATATATAAAAATCTTATTCTACATCCTACTTTGATAATTAGTGACAAGGGTCTTAAAAGCTTTCAAGGGGCCATCTAAGTTGCAACTATTGGTTTCCCTTCATCTAGATCAAATAAGAGTGAAGAAAATTAAAGGCATATAGAAACAATTAGTCCACAGGTCTGATGGACCATGGGAACCTCAGCTGTCATGACCCTAGGACCAGAAAAATTGGGTGGTGCCCTGCTGCCAATGCCAACCATTCAGAAAAGGCTCAAAATTGGAGATCCTGAATAAAGTGGGAGGAAAAATTGGAACAAAATTTAAAAGCACAAAAAATGACCAGAATTACTGGTCAAATGGTGAAACCCCTGAGGCTATGGCCCTGGGTTATCCTTCAGGCCTGGGATTGGACTCACTTCTGTGAATTAGCCATCAGCCAAACAGTAGAAAGGCCAGCAACCAGAACAGCTATCTCAGGGAGATGCATCCACCTATGTTAGGGAGAGGCACCCCTTAGATCAATCAGCCATGAGAGATCAGAAGAGCAGCATTTGCACAGAGGGAAGGCTGGCCAGACAGGAGTGCAAAGAAAAGAAGGGCACAGGGAAGCGGTAGTCACAGGGAGGAGATGGAAGGAGAGCTGTTCATTGCTGGGATTGTAATCGGTGCCATGATACCAAATGTGTATGAACTGTTGAGAGTAAAATGAATCTGCTCTTTAAATTTGCACCCAAATCACAATATTTTTTTTTTAATGTTCTAATAGATACATTAGGAGCTCTGGTAGCATAGTGGCTAAAGCACTTGACTGCTAACCAGAAGGCTGGCGGTTCAAACCTACCGGCCACTCCTCGGAAGGAAGGTTGGGCAATCCTACTTCCGTAGTGATACTGCCTCGGAAACCCAAGGAGGGGTCGCTATGAGTCGGGGCCGACTCGACGGCACATAACAACAACAACAACAACAACAATAGATACATTATGCACATAATTAGGACCAAACCAAACTCACTGCCATTGATTTGGTTCCCACTTTGTCTATAAGACAGAGTGGAACTGCCCCACAGGGTTTTCAAAGCTGCAAATCTTTACAGAAGCAAATTGCCATATTGTTCTCCTGCAGATTGGCTTGTATGTCCAAACAACTGACTTTTTGGTTAGAAGTTGAGCATTTTAACCACTGTGCGGACAGGGATCCCTAATAATTCAGACATATTCCTGAAATGCTAAACCACTGAATTAAAAATGTAAAGAGAACCTGAGATACCTGCCTAAACTTTTCTCTTAATCATAATTCCTGTCAATAAAGAGCTCTATAACTTTGTGTAGATAAAACAAAACATGACTTAGAAGGAAATCAGAGGAATGAGAGATCAGAGGAAGGGGGAGCACACTTTAGTTCCAATTTGTGTTGATGGTAATGATGACATTCTGGACTCAGAGTCTAAAATGGTGAATTAGGGAAATTTCTGTCTCATGTCCTCCATAAAAGATTATGATCAGCTGTTAATAACAAGCAACTTAGCTGAAGACATAAAACTGTAATTTTTAAGGAGCATCTTTTAAATTGAGTTCTACCCATAATCTTTGAATCAAAAAAATGTGATATTCTGTAATTCCAAAGGGCAAAATGGAGAAATGTCAAGCTTTTCCATGAGGACAGAATTGAGACTGTTAACCACATTTAAATTCTGATGATTAATGTTATATACTACCACCCATCTGTCAGTTTGTCGCACTGTGGTGCCTTGTGTGTTGCTGTGATGCTGGATGCTATGCCACCAGTATTTCAATTACCAGCAGGGTCAACTATGGTGCACCTTCCAACAAATGGTGCAGTGCTGGAGGCACTCACTCATTTATGCCAAGAAATTTGGAAGACAGCTACATGGACAACCAATAATTAATAGCACATGCAAGTAAAATTTTGCTGAAGATAATTCAAAAACAGTTGCAGCAATATATTGACAAAGATAGAAGAAATTGAAGATTTTTACCAACTTCTGCAGTCTGAAATTAACCAAACATGTAATCAAGATGTATTCATAATTACTGATGATTGGAATGTGAAAGTTGGAAACAAAGAAGAAGCATGAGTAGTTAGAAAATATGGCTTTGGTGATAGAAATGACACCAGAGATCACATGATAGAATTTTGGACAATGAACACCTTATTCATTGCAAATACTGCTTTTAAATAACATAAACGACAACTATACATGTGGATCTCACCAGATGGAATACACAGGAATCAAATAGACTACATCTGTAGAAAGAGACGACAGAGAAGCTCAATGTCATCAGTCAGAACAAGGCCAGGGGCTGTCCGCGGGATAGACCATCAATTGTTCACGTCCAAGTTTAAGTTGAAGCTAAGAAAATCCAAACAAATTCATGAGATTAAATATGACCTTAAGTATATCACACCTGAATTTAGAGACCATCTAAAGAATAGATTTGATGCATTGAACACCAGTGACTGAAGACCAGACAAGCTGTAGGATGACATCAAAGACATCATACATAAGAAAGCAAAAAGTCATTAAAAAGATTAGAAAGGAAGAGAACACTAAAATGGATGTCAGAAGAGACCCTGAAACTGCTCTTGAATGGAGAATAGCAAAAGTGAATGGAAGGAATGATGAAGTAAGAGAGCTGAACAGATTTCAAAGGGCAGCTTGACAGGACAAAGTAAAGTATTATAATGAAATGTGCAAAGATCTGAAGTTGGAAAATCAAAGGAAAAGATCACACTTAGAATTTTTACAACTGAAATAACTGAAGAAAAAATTCAAGCCTCTAGTTGGCAATAGGAGCTCTGGTAGCATAGTGCCTAAGGCACTTGTCTGCTAACCAGGATAACAGTTCAAACCCACCAGCCATTCCTTGGAAGGAAGGTTGGGCAATCTACTTTCATAGTAATATTGCCTTAGAAACCCAAGGAGGGGCCGCTGTGAGTCGAGTCTGACTCAACAGTACATAACAACAACTAGTTGCAATATAAGGAAGATTGGGCAATCTACTTCCATAGAGATAGTGCCTCAGAAACCCAAGGAGGAGTCGCTATAAGTCAAATCAATTTGATGACAGTGAATTTGGTTATTTATTATTTACTTTTTTTCGTTGCAATATTGAAGGATTCTATAGACAAAATATGAAACGGTGCAGGAAATATCACAAGAAGATGGAAGGAATACACAGTGTAACTGTACCAAAGAGAATTGATCAACATTCAACCATTTCAGGAGGTAGCATATGATCAAGAACCAATAGCACTGGAAGAAGTCCAAGCTGCACTGAAGGAACTGGTGAAAAATAAGCCTTCAGGAATTGACAGAATACTCATTGAGATCTTTCAACAAATGGATGCAATGCTGGAGGCACTCACTCGTTTATGCCAAGAAATTTGGAAGACAGGTACCTGGACAACCAACTGGAAGAAATACATATTTGTGTCCATTCCAAAGAGAGGTGATCCAATGGAATATGGAAATTATCAAACAATGTCATTAACAGCACATGAAAGTAAAATTTTGCTGAAGATAATTCAAAAACAGTTGCAGCAATATATTGACAAGAAACTTCCAGAAATTCAAGCTGGATTGAGAAGAGGTCATGGAACAAGGGATATCATTGCTAATGCCAGATGGATCTTTGCTGAAAGCAAAGAATACCAGAAAGATGTTTACCTGTGTGTTATTGACCATGTAAAGGCATTCAAATGTGTGGACCATAACAAAATATGGATAACATTGTGAAGAATGGGAATTCCAGAACACTTGACTTTGCTCATGAGGAATGTAGAACATAGAACAAGAAACAGTCATTTGAGCAGAACAAGAGGGTGCTGCATGGTTCAAAATAAGGAAAGGTGTGCGTCAGGATTGTACTGTTTCACCATACTTATTCAATCTATATATGGAGCAAATAATCTGAGAATCTGGACTATATGAAGAAGAATGTGGCATCAGGATTGGAGGAAGACTCATTAATAAACAGCGATATGCAGATGATACATCCTTGCTTGCTGAAAGTGAAGAAGACTTGAAGCGCTTCCTGATGAAGGTCAGAGACGACAGCCTTCAGTATAGATTACACCTCAACAGAAAGAAAACAAAAATCCTCACAAGTGGACCAGTAAAACAGCATTATGATAAATGGAGAAAAGATTGAAGTTGTCAGTGATTTCATTTTACTTGGATCCACAATCAGTGCCTGTGGAAGCAGCATTCAAGAAATCAGATGACTTTTACACAGGGCAAATCTGTGGCAAAAAACCTCTTTAAATTGTTGAAGAGCAAAGATTTCACTTTGAAGACTAAGGTGTGCCTGACCCAAGCCTTGGTATTTTCAATAGCCTTATGCATAAGTGAGAGCTGGACAATGAATAAGGAGACCAAAGAAGAGTTGATGCATTTGAATCGTGGTGTTGGTGAAGAATATTGAATGTACCATGGACTGCTAAAAGAATGATCAAATCTGTCCTGGAGGAAATACAGCCAGAATGCTCCTTAGAAGTGAGAATGGCCAATATTCCTCTTTCATTCTTTGGTCATGTTGTCAGAAGTGACCAGTCCCTAGAGAAGGATATCATGCTTGATAAAGTAGAGGGTCAACAAAAAAGGAGAAGACCCTCACTGAGATGGGTTGACACGTGGCTGTGAGGATTGACTCCAGAATGGCAGCAAATGTGAGAATGGCACAGAACCAAGCAGTTTTTCCGTTCTGCTGCATGTAGGGTTGCTATGAGTCAAAAGTACCTAACAACAACAATGCTATATACACATACACATACTATTTTTAGAAAAATAAGGATGTCCAAAAATTCTGAAACACAGGTGAGTACATATACTGCCATCAAGGGCAGCTTCGGTCTGTAAAAATAATATATTATCTGTGTTTTCAGAATTCGTATGTCTAGACACTATATAAAATTTCTTCCCACATCCAACATAGTTCCTTCCACATGTCTGTATCACTTTGTTTCATAGCAGCTGTGGCATAGAACAGACCTCATTTGATATTCTTTTAGAAACACCAAATGCTTCCCCCGGTGGACAGATGGAGGTCTGAGAGACACAGTAATTTATACTCAGGAATGTTCCACAAGCTAAAACTAGAACTTGAGCATGGTTCTATTGACCCCCGCCCAGTTCTTTTTCTTCACCAATGGTTCTCATAATTTCAGTATGCACAGGTATCTGCATAGGAATCACAGCAGTGCATACTGCCCCAGCAGGAACTTCCGGTTCAGTAGGGCACAGGAATCTGCACTTTTAGCCCAGTGACTCTGATCCAAGTAGCTCAGACCACACTTACAGCCATGCCACAAAACTGAGATTGTTTCACTTTCCAAATCCCACTGGCCTAGTCACCTTGGTCAATGGGAGGTATGTGTCCCCTTGAGGGAGGCAATTAACAGGGAGCTATTTACTCTGCCACGGGTCTGGAATTGGGTTTTTCTTTAGAACTGAAGTCCAGCTACGGAAGTTCCAACCCTGAGCATAAGCCTCCCAGTGGAAGCATAGGAGAAGTCCCTTGAAATGACAAGGTGCTTTGAAAGGAAAAGAGGGAACGATCAAGAGGCACTATCCTGATTTCAAACTCTCCATAAAAGAGGAGAAATCTCCAGCCATTTCATGAATACAAATTGAGGTTTCCAACACTGAGGCCCGAGCAGGTCTGGAGGCTGGCCTTGGCCCAGAGCAGAGGGAACAATGAGGACTATGAAGGGCTATGGCAAATTCCAAGATGTATTGCCCAGCTAATATCCACAGTCAGTTTTCGTTTTTTATGGTATAACTTTTAAAACGTTCCTGTTCTCTTGCCTGAAGGCAGCCTCCAAGCAGGAAACTCACACAGACCTGATTTTCCTGAGACTGTTCTATAGGGTCTCTATGAGTCAGAGTCTCTCAATGGCAATTCCTTTGAGAGCTGTTCCCCTTTAGAGGCTTCCCTCAGGCTGACGGCTCTCCATTCCCCTGAGTCCTCCCAAGCAAGGGGTCCACTTGGCACATAGCCCTGTGCCACACACAGAGAAAATGCAACTCTTCTAACATATAACCAAGGTTTGCTTGTTTTTAATCAACCAACAAACACTGGATCCTAATTAGGGGAATTCAAACCTGATGAAGTTAGATTAGATCAGAGCTTTAGGTCCAACCCCTCATTTTTGAAAGGGGAAACAGTATGAAGTTTTTTAATCAAAGAACAAGAAGTAGTTTAACAACTCGATGTTGTTGTTGTTTGCCGTCATGTGGATCCCATTCATAGCAATCCCATGTGAGAACAGAACTACCCCGTAGGCTTTTGTGACACAAGGGTTAAATGCTTGCCTGCTAACCAAAAGGTCAGTGGTTTGAGCTGCTCCACAGGAGAAAGATTAGGCAATCTGCTTTCATAAAGATTACAGCATTGGAAACCCCATGGAGTATTTCTACTCTGTCCTGTAGGGTCACTATGAGTGGAAATGGATGCAACGAGCAATCAATTTGTTTGTTTGGGTGTTTTTTGTTTTGTTTTGTTTTGTTTTTTTGCTTTACTATTTATGGGAGCAGATCACTAGTTCTTTATCCCACAGAGCCGCTGGGTGGATAAAAACCACGGATCTTGTGGTTTAACTGTTGCAACACCAGAGTTAAGGTAGCAAAAGTCATATCCCTCCTCTCACGTAGTTCAAAATTTATGTTTTAGTCACCTACTTTCCCTACCTTAAATATTCTCACCCTAATTCTGAGCTCTTCACTTTAATCCTTCCCCTGAGAGTGTGGGTCTGAAGGTCAGACAGGCCCACACAGTCCTTGAGGGGCTGAAAAAGGGGAAGTTTGTATAATGAGTGATGAGGCATCTGCAACTGTGTCTGTCCATCTGCCTTTTGGCTGTAGGCATTTGCGTTACAGGAGCAGCTCTCTGGCTTGCACTGCACACCAGCCTGCATGGCAGTCATGTGGGACCCACAGCCTTCCTGAGCGGGCCCAGTAGCTGCTGGGCTAGGGCTGATCTCTGAGAAGCTCCCCTGCTCAGGTTGCCAACCTCACTGCATGAGTCCCCTGCCTCATGCTGTCATGCATCGATGCCTGCAGCTCTTCCTTCTGCCTGTCCCTACTCCTTTCAGTTTTTCCCACATCCACGAGACTTGACAACACTGTTATGGCCCAGGCTTTATCCCAGTAAAGCACTCAGCATAGGCCTGTGTTGTGATTTGGTGCTGTTGACTAGATTTTATGACTCGTACATTTTCTTGGCTATAATCTTTACAGGAGCAGATTGCCAGGCCTTTCTCCCATGGCTCACTGCCATCCAGTTGATTCCAACTCATAGTGACCCCTGTTGGGTTTCTGAAGCGGTAAATCTTTGTGGAAGTAAATTGCCTCATCTTCCTTCCACAGAGTAGCTAGTGGGTTTGAAGTGCCAACCTCCTGCTTAGCAGTCAAATGCCTTAGGCACTGCACCACCAGAGCTCCTTATGGAAATGCTGGGTGGGTTCAAACCACTGACATTTAGGTTTGCAGCCAACCACTTAACCGTTGTGCACCAGGGCTCTTTCAGCATACACCTGGCTAGGAAAAATGATCATTCCAGTTAACCCATGCTGATTAGCTTCATGTGCAGAGAATCACACTGACTGTACTCTGAACACACAAATGGGAATAAGGGCATAAGTGGTCCCATTGCAAAATGATATCTTTCCATAGGAAGCTTTCCTAGTACATTTGACGGATGGTTTGCAGAGCTGTTGCTATTTAAAAGAGAAGCCACATGACAAAAGGTATCAAGACAACATGTTAGTAAGCTTAGGCTATTCACATCACAATGTTTACTGTTTTTCACCACACTGGGTACTCCATCCTCGTCAGGGAATGCAAATTTGAAAACCTCTGATTCTGTAGGAAGGTGCTGTGAGCCAGGGAGAGAGACAGATGCCAGCCATACCTAGAAGCAGTATTTTTGATGTGAAAAAACGTGAAACAATTTACTACGGATTGGTAAGTTAGCACAAGGAAGCACGTGCATACCTTGCTTATTGGGTTATCCAACATGAGCATGAAGTGAGGGAGCGTGGATCTCCACAGCACTGCTTATCTAAATGAAGATTCTGCAGCAACAGCAGCCATGGTCTCAGCCCCATGAGAACCACTGCTCAAGAGAGGTGTGTACTCTCAGTGCACACAGCAGTGAAACAGGCCACCCTCAAGGTGACACTGGTAACCCTTTTAAACAATTCCATCCCCCTCCATGTCTTTCACAGGGACTTGCAAAGGCAGTAGTGATTTCCATCCTGAGTGGCAATGCCAGGAGGTCTTCTGAGGGCTGTAAGCTCCTCTTTATAACCCACTGACACCCTGACCTATTACCCCCACCGGAAAACAAATGCAAACACTATGCCACACACTGCTGTAGTAAACTTCTTTCTAGTTTACTGTAAAGTAACAGGCAATAGATCACACAACTGCCTTCTGAAATGTTTCCCTTTTCTCTCCTTGGCTTTTGCAGGCCTGGTGCTAACAACTCCTGGAGAAAAGAAGGGGTCGGGGAGCAAGAATGCAGAGTTCTACAGTGAATTGTGGTTCATTGTGTTAATGGCAGTGCTGGGCTTGATCTTATTGGCCATTTTTCTGTCCCTGATCCTACAAAGAAAGATCCACAGGGAACCGTATATCAGAGAGAGACCGCCCTTAGTCCCTCTTCAGAAGAGGATGTCTCCACTGAGTGTCTACCCACCAGGAGAATCCCATGGGGTATGTCTCTAAGGGTGTGGCTCTATTTTCCTGTCACTGGATTGCAGTACTTGTTTTTAAATAGGGAGGAAATGTTTCCATAGCCATGGTAATCAGGGGTCAGATGACAGTGACATTTGACCAAATGTGGGAACCAAGGGAGGCTAACCTGACACATGTTCTCTACATGGGTATGCATTAGAATCACTGGGGAAGGTTTTAAAAATACCATTGACTTGTCCTCTTGTGAAGAATTCTGACTGCATTGGTCTGGGGTGGGGTTTAAGCATTGTTGTTGTAACTCTTCAACGATTCTAACGTGCAATCAGGCACGAGAATTTCCGATTGGCAGTTGGAAGTCAGGGATGGAGGACAAGACGTGTATATTGAACTAACCTGGGGAGCTTATTACTGCGTATATACAAAACCAAACTAGCTGCTGTTGAGTCGACTTCAACCATAGCTGACTCAATGTGTCAGTAAAACTGTTCCACAGTGTTTTTAGTGGTTGATTTTTCAGAAGTAGACCACACTAGGCATTTCTTCCAAGGCACCTCTAGGTGGAATCGAACCTCCAATTTTTTGCTAGCAGCTGAGCGTGTTAACCATTTGCAGCAGCCAGGGACTACTGTTCAACTAAAACAGTACAATCTGCCATTGAGTAGAATCTGACTCATAGCGACTCTATAGGACAGAGTAGAGCTGCCTCATAGAGTTTCCAAGACTGTAAATCTTTATGGGAGCAGACTCTCTCATCCTTCTCCCATGGAATGGCTGATGGATTTGAACCACCGGGCTTTTGCTAGCAGCCAAATGCTTTAACCACTATGCCAACAGAACGCCATCATAATTTGCATTGTTGTTGTTGTGTTGTTATGTGCCGTCGAGTCAGACCTGACTCATAGTGACCCCTCCTTGGGTTTCCGAGGCAGTATTACTACGGAAGTAGATTGCCCCATCTTCCTTCCGAGAAGTGGCTGGTGAGTTTGAACCGCCAGTCTTCTGGTTAGCAGGCAAATGCCTTAGGCACTATGCTACCAGAGCTCCATAATTTGCATTAATGAGGAGCTCTGGTAGCATAGTGGCTAAGACACTTGCCTGCTAACCAGACGGCTGGCGGTTCAAACCCACCAGCCACTCCTTGGAAGGAAGGTTGGGCAATCCTACTTCCGTAGTGATACTGCCTCGGGAACCCAAGGAGGGGTCGCTATGAGTCGGGGCTGACTCGACGGCACATAACAACAACAACAACAGGAGCAAAATGAAGAGTCACTGCTGATGTTCATAAGCTCCTCCCCTACTCAGCATAAAAGGGTAAAAACATGAACAGTAGCAAGCTGGATTCTCCTACTCAGTTTCTGAGACTGACAGCTTCTAACTCTCCTCCAAGCAGCTGTTTTCAATATTGCTGTCACGCTGTCCCAGGCACCCCAGCTCTCTGAACAAGTAAGGTGTCCTTTGAATTCCTGATGCAAACTGGCAAAAGAATTTTAGGCCCCACACTGAACAGAGAAAAACAGAGCAGAGGTGCTCGGGAATGAGTTTTTGTGTTTTATTAATCTTTTCAAGGTCACACAGCATACAGTTTAAGTGCAGGTTTTACTTGTAACTTAATTACTGTTTTGAAGGTCCTTGCATTCTCTTCTATACTAAACAAATAATGCATGTGAAACTTACCTTAGGCACTAAATGATTACTTTCCACTCACCATGTAGTTTTAATTGCAAGCCTTTCAAATTTATATTTAAGATGTATACAAACACAAAACCAAAGTCATACCAAACTCACTGCTGTCAAGTTGTTTCCGACTCATAGTGACCCCTCCTTGGGTAGCACTTTTGCTTGTTCTTCTTGCACATAAATACATGACTAAATGAAGAAGCATACATGACAGTTAAGTCTTCCTTCCGAGGAGTGGCTGGTGGGTTTGAACCACCAGCCTTCTGGTTAGCAGTCAAATGCTTTGACTACACCACCAGAGCTCCTTATACAAACACCCCCGCCACACACATATATATAATCAATGTAGTAGTAATGTAAGGGTATGATTATGATAAGGAGCCTTAGTGACAAAATGATTAAGTGCTTGGCTGCTAACCAAAAACGGTAGTTCAAACCCACCAGCCACTCCACAGGAGGAAAGACCACACGATCTGCTCCCATAAAAAATTACAGCCTAAGAATGGGGCAGCAGTACCCTATCTTATAGGGTCACTAAGATTCAGAATTGACTTAACAGCTTACAACACCATGATTATGTAGTTGGAGGAACACAATTCATCTTTTAAAAAATGCTCCAAACCTTGACTGATGTTCCCAATTTTTTCTCAGTTTGATTCTGTGGCTGATATATCTGATGTGTCAAGCAATGTCACCCTAAAAAGTTACACCATGCACTTTGAGGTACCTTCTGTGTGCTGTTTGAATGCATGACCTTTTGCATGACCTGTTGACTGCTCACATGAAAGGCTGGAAGGTTTCTTTGATTGAATTGCTAAATCAGAATCTTCACATGCTTACAGCAGCTAGATTTTATCTTAAGGCACATTCTAGGTCTTAATTGTGGAGTGGCTTTCTTTTTGGTGTTAGTATCAGAGCTCATTGATCTTGGAGACAGGAATGAGGGGAACATATGGAATCAGAAAAAAGGAACAAAGGCATCAATTTTCCTTCACAAGTCATAGGAATTTTAAAGCAAAGTACAAACTCTGCTCACTTAGTGGGTAAACATGAGAGAGCATCGTTAATTTTGACTGCTCTGAGAAGGGGGGTTCTAAGGATGGTGCTGACATGCATGAAGAGAATATGTTAACCCCTTAAGCCCCTCACTTATTGTTGCAATGCAGAAAGCCCTTAACACACAGGGTAATGTAGCCAGAGCACCAGTTCGTAAGTTCTCCAGCTGCTAAGGACACTGGCCATCTGATAAGACCTTTAGTATTTTCTCATCTTTACCAAGAAACCAAGGGCCACAGTGTTCCAGGAGAGCTTACAGTTGCTAAATTCTGTAGGAAGGTTAAAAACAGCCCTTCTTTCATTGACAGTGTGCAAGATAGTTTTCTGTCCTACTTCAACCCTGTTTCCACTATATGTTAATTACCAACAGCAATTTTCTTTTCAGGGATTAGCTGATACCAAAATTCCTCGGTCTGGGACACCTTTGAGTATTAGGAGCACCCGGAGTGTATCTGTTCTGCGAATCCCAAGTCAAAGCCAAATCAGCCAAACCTATTCCCAAGGATCTCTCCAGCACAGTGTCAGTCAGCTCATGGACATTCAAGACAAGAAAGTCTTGGTTGATGACTCGCTGTGGGAAACCATCATGGGCCACGACAGTGGACTGGTGAGTTGATTTCCTCCCTACAAGCAGTTTGCTAATGATCCCAGAATACTGGTAGAGATGACACGAGAATTCCTGTACCTCACTGAATGCAGCCCCACAGCACTCAGCGCCTCTCTCTCAGCACTTCCTCGATGCTTTTGTGACCTCCTGTTTACTAGTTTTGATATAAGTGCTACTAAAATTCTTTGATGATGTGCCAGGTAGCACTTTTGTCTTGTTCTTCTGGCACATAAATATATGAGTAAATGAAGAAGCATACATGCCATAGTTAAGTTGGGGCAAAAGGTGAGTGGAAACATTAGCACTGGCCTAAAAGGAGGCATACAATATGAGCATGTTACATTAGAAAAAGGAGGTGCATCAATCTAGTTTCCCGTTTTATTGTTAGAGTTTTTTTTTTTCCTCAACAGGTAAGGAACTCTTAGAAACTTATGTTAAGTAAGGGTGTTACAGTTTATGAACTCCATCTTTCATAATTTCAGTCCAGTGGTTACAAATAATCAACTCTCTGGAAGTCAATCTCATCATTTCCTAGTATTTGTTAAGAGCCCCTAGCTGGCTGAGATGAGTATCCTCTTAAGTGTTTTTACCCACCACCAAACTTCTCACTTTGCCATTAATCTAGATACCGGCTGAAGTACTATTCCTTTGGAATAATTAGATAAAAAATAGCTAATTAAGAACTTTGCTCAACAATGTGAATGATTACATAGGAACCTTAGAGTGCAGTGAATTTCTTAAAAGGGTGAAAATAGTGTCACAACTGGAAGAACGTAATCAATGGTACACATGGAAACTATTGTATTGGTTTATGTTTTACTGTGTAAATTCTCGACAAATAAAATTATTTTTTAAAAACCAACTTAGCTTAACCATCCTGCTTCTGCCTTTGGGTTCTTTGGTTCATCTCTCTCCCACGTTCTGGTTCATCTCTCTCCCACGTTCTCACTTTTCCTTCATAGTTCATGACTTCCATGAAGTCTGTCTTAACTAATAGCAAGTAATAAAGTGACCTTCCCGACTCCAGGTTCCATACCAGCATTAAAAAGTGCACGGTACTTGCTTGTTCACATGATGGTATTTATATATACATGCAGTGATATTTTATTTCATTTCAAAAATCATGGGCCTGCTTATGACTGTTGCATTCCATGCATTGTATTTCAGATACAAAGTTTCTAAGTGGCAAGAATAATACAACAGACTGAAATATAAGGAATTAATTGGTAATTTTTGACATGCAAAATGGCAATTCCAAGTGGTTGGAAATACTACATTTTGTGCTTAACATCTGCTATTTCAGTTAATTTTCACAAATTCTTGGGGGTAGATACTATTATGTTGCCCATTTTTACACAAGGAAATGAGGCTAAGAAAGGTTAGTAACTGACCTATTGATACAAAGCTAGTAAGTCATTTCATGGAGATGGGATCTTAAAAAAGTCACTTGACTACATAGCTATTATACCACATAGCCACTTTTGTTTGCTTTTTTATAGACAGTGTGCAAAGGGACTCAATGAAAAGCTTCCAAAGATGGCAACTTACCAAACTATCTGTTCATTATTATCAACATTGCTAGCCCAAATCAATAAATACAGTAAGAACATGGGAATCAGTAGAGCATATTAGCTTACATTCTGACTTCTGTACTTACTTTGAAGTCTTAAAAATATGAGTATAAAAATTGTATATATATTAAATATACATTTACATCATATATCTATAAATATTTATATAAATCTCCACATTTCAGTTGAGAAAACTGAGGCTTAGAAAGGTTAAGATATGGCATAAATATAACAGTCAAATCACACACAATTCATGTGTTTATGTGAAGTGATCCTTTCAGTAAGACAAACTTAAAGCAAGGACTGTATCTTAAATCATACCTTACAGGGCTGAGTATACAGTATTAGCCCTTAATAAGAACTTACTGATTACTTTTGCCCTAAATTGGTAATTGATAGCAAACATCCTAACCAATGATTGGTGTATTTTTCAGTATGTGGATGAAGAAGACCTGATGAACGCTATCAAGGGTTTCAGTTCAGTGACCAAGGAACACACCACGTTCACCGACACCCACCTGTAACTGCACCAAGGGAAGCTGGAACGCAGGCTCCGTACCACATTTCCTCTTGTTTTTCACTGACTGGTGCATTAATGCTGAAAAGCTTTGTTATCCAGTCATCCTTGAAAGAGATAAGGACTGTTTTTGTACATATTCTTCCCTAATGGAGGTCTAAGAAATGCTGTATTTCTGGTTGTATAAAGTAAGGGGGTAACAGCTGTATTAAGAATTGTTACCAGCAAGTAAAGTGCACTGGCTGAAAAACTGGGCAGTGCTTCAGAGAGGATGTCTCTGCTGCTTCTTTCAGCTACTCCTTACAATCCCCTAATTCTGTCAAGGCTGACACAGTCCTATCACAGCTATTCTAGTGATCACAGTTGTGAAGAAAAATCCCAATTTTAGGCTCAGGTGAATCAGAGAAAAACAAAAACTGCACTGAAGTTACACATGACTCTCTTTTAACTACAATGTTTACGGTTAAACCTTCACGAAACTTTTTGACAGAGCACTATATAACTTACTATAAATGTCTCTGTTCTTGCATTTACCAATCTTCTGAAAATCTGAGGATTAAACAGCTAATTTATACATTTCAAAAAAAAATCATTAAATAGAAACGCTCCACCTGAACAATGGGGCCAACTTCCATTTCACACATTTTATTGACACCATTTTTAAACTCCAACGTTTTTATTTTGGAGTTTTAATAAAATTCTGTCAAAAAATGAATACTTGGTAACACCGACATCTTCAACTTAGTATATTTCAAATGGAAACTACTGTTCTATTTGTGATATTTAATTAGTCCACATTAATTATGTAAGGAAAAACTGTGCTTTTGAAATCGTTTAAATTAGCTCATTTCCATGTAAGCCAAGATTACACATATAGGTATATATACCTGGTTGTACGAAATGAAGGATAATTTAAAAATTACCATGGTTTGTTATTCCAAATATATATACATATGTATATATATGAGGCGCCCTGGTGATACAGTGGTTAAGCACTTGGCTGCCAGTCTTAAAGTCAGTGGTCTTAACCCACCAGCCACTCTCTGAGAAAGATGTGGCAGTCTGCTTCTGTAAAGATAACAGCCTTGGAAACCCTATGGGGGAGTTCCACTCTGTCCTGTAGGGTTGCTATAAGTTGGAATTGACTAGATGGCAACAGGTTTGGTGTGTATAGATATAATCTCTGTAGTATATCCCTTTATCAGAAAACTGTTTTAGTCCTAGAATCACTAAGAGCAGATGATAATGCAAAAGTACCAATTTGCATTGTTGAAACATTTCTGTCATCTGCTCTATTTGGGTTCCATAGTCATTTATCAAAGTCCTACTGCAAGAAACTTTTTTTTCCCCAAGTCTTCAACATAAAATTAAAGACATTTAGATTGGTCCTTCCTGGTAAACAATGTAAGAAAACCTGTATTTCTTCCTTCATTCTTAAAGCTCTTAATGACTCTGAAAGGTCATTTTGAATCTGTATTGACACAATTGTTCAACAATATTTTATGAAGTCACATTCAAAGGCAGGTAGATTTTCCCAAAGCTGAGCTGGCAAAAACTGATGAAGTCAGGTATAACCATAATCATTCTGCTCAAAAACTATGAATTACCCTATAGTCCAACAGGTAAAGTTATAAACTTTAGGGCTCTGAACTTACTTTCAAATCTGTGGAAAATCACCTCCTCAGATGGACCAACTCCTGGATCAAGTTTGCCCATTACAAGTGTCAAAAGCACAAAGTGTTTAGCAGTTCTGTTCCCTTGTTAAAGCTGCTCTAAGCAAACAAATCTGAAATAATTATGTACATTTAGCAGTGGATGTACATTTCTTAAGAAATGGAATTTTCTCACCACAATTCTATACTTCCTAAAATGGAAACATGGAATTGACTATTTTAGGTTACTGTTTTTTATTCCCATTTGCTGAGCCTGGACCACTTTGAAGTGGGCACAACAGAGGTTAAAGCTCACTTTCTGCTTCAAGTAAGATACTTAAGGTATACAGGAAGCACTATTTTCCACAGGTTGAACTTGCATCCTTATCCTTGCCCTACTCTTCCGCAAATATATGTTAGTCACAGGTGGATTTTGAAGACTGAGATAATTCTGATTTCTGGAAAATTAACTTAGTTGTTGTTAAGTACCATCGAGTCAGACCTGACTCATAGCGACCCCTCCTTGGGTTTCCAAGGCAGTATCACTACAGAAGTAGGCTTATCAATGTGTACTTAAGGCACAGTATAAAACTTTGTAAGAATACAAAAGAACAAAATAGAGAACTGCAGGGGATTTCATCTTCAATCATTCTCCACTTAATCATCTAGTTAGACACTTAGTTCATTATTACATGAACTCATTTAAACTTTTACATTTTGATCTCATAGCTAAGAGGAGACAGGAGCCCTCATGGCTTCTGCACCAAACACTGTTCCCATCTCACCAACCTACCTAAACTTGCTTGTATTTCAGAGAAGAATCCTAAGATTTTGGTTTGCTATTTTAAGTGGTGTTGTGTGCCAAACCTCCATCAGATAAACTATGGAGACCCACCCCTAAAGATTCTAATTCAACTGGTCTGTGGTGGGGCTGGCGCATCAGTACTTTTAAAAGTTCCCAGGGGCTCCTAATGTTAAGAAGCAGTGAGACAAAGCAAACTGGATAAAGGACTACTTTTCTTGGTGCACCACTTCTCCCTTGCCAAGTAATCAATAAGAAGTTTTCTATGAAGCCCTTTAAATCTGTTTCACAACTTCTCTGACTTGTATTCTCACTTACAAACAACGATCTTGACTTAATTTAAGAACTACCATGTTCTGTTATTCCTACTATTAACTGTTTGATAAAAGTACATAGTGATGTTTGTAGAAAACCTACTAAGAAGTGTTTCTAGATGATCTGTTATTTCCATTACACAGAAAACCTAAACATGACTGTCATGGTATCTAATACTGATCTAAAAATTGTGTAGTTATCAGTGTAAACATAATGCAACCTAAACAACTTGAACCTAAACAAATGAAACATAGGCCAGGTGGAATAAGTTAGTACTAAGGAATGTAATTATGTCACATGTGACTATTGGTTTATTTCCAATAAAAAGTTTCATGTAAAACATCTGAAGATGGTTTGCTTAGTAATTAAATGTGAAGCAAATTTAATATACTTATCAAAAAATAACCTAACTTAAATAATGGTAATAAAATAACAGTGATAAAAATGGATTGATTCCAAGATGGCAGAATAAGCAGAGAGTCTGCACAGACCCTCTTCAACAAAGAAAAGGGGAACCAATTAACACAGACACAGAAGATAATCCTGGACCCTTGAGCCTTGAAGAGAAGGATATAGAAGTGGGCTAAACTCCTACTAGCAGAAGAATTCACATGAAAATAACAAAAAAGGAGACATACAGACCCTGTGGTTTGGCAATGATCCGGAGTGATCCTGAAGGCACAGACAGCTTGGAGATTCCTGAGTGGTGGTAGAACCTAAGAATTAAACTAAAAATCAGCCCTGCTAGCCAAGGACTGCACGGAGGACTGCTCTGGTGGCTGGAGAATAAAAGGGGAAGCAGTGGGGAAGAGGCAGAAGAGCTGAGCTGAGGACTTTTGCCTGTCTGGAGGGCACTGCCATTTTGAATGTTTACAAGCGGCTTGACCATTTTGGATATTTAAAGACAGAGCTCTCTGAGATGCCAGGGGCTTAAGAAGAGGTTCTGCTTTTGAGTAAATTCAAGGAGACTCCGGACCTGCACGACTAAAAAGGTGCAACATTCCTCGTTACCTTTATACCCACACCTGCTTGGTGAATGGAGGTGCAGCCACCCCCAACTCCCACCCACCTTCTAAACCCGCAGGAACTCCATCCCAGTCTATGTGCTCAGATGGAGCCTGGGAGCCTTACACTGTCCTCCACCAATTTTTTTATTTTTCAATTTCTTTTTTTCTAGTGTTTAGTTTGCTTTTATTTGTCTGTTTTACAACTACTATTATTATTAATAATTTTGTCCTTTTTACTATTCTTCCCCTCCCAGGTCCTAGTTAAAACTTTTTTTCTTCTCTGTTCCTGGTTAAAAAAAAAAATAATAAAATAATTTAAATTATTTTTTTCCTTCCCCTTTTTTT
>NW_006921600.1:5446925-5449157 GCF_000298275.1 Orycteropus afer afer
TCTTTTCTCCATTTTCTCTTTTTTTGGTTACTGTTCCTATATGATTACATGGTGTATTTTGTGTCGATGTGCTTTTAGTTTTTTGATGGTTATTCAGCTGTAATTTTTGTTTGAGTGGGAGACAGCTACAGTCCCCATAAGAAACAACTACATCCACACCTCCTACAACTTCACTTACTGAGCAAGAGGCACCAACTCCTTCTCCACCAATGGGCCAACGATAAAAAACCACCAAGAAGAGCCTGAATCACTCTTGGCTGCTCTTCACAAACAGTTAACAGAGATCTAAATACAATACCACAATGTCTCTGAGACAACAGAACATCACAGTCCACACAAAGAAGCAAGATAAAGTGGTGGAAAAAAGGGAACAGGATACAGACTCAGAACACATCCTTGAGGAAGAAGCAGCATCGGAACTCTCTGGCAAGGAATTCAAAAGAATTATATTTAGGTATCTTCAAAGGACTGAGAGACAGACCAAAGAAAACACACAAAAAAACCATAGAAGAATTTTGGAAGAAAATACAGAACAAATTGACAAAATAAATGAAAAATTAGAAATGATTCTAAACCTACAGACAGAAATCCAGAAGATTAATACTAAATTGTCAGAAATAGGTAACACATTGGAAGGGCAAAGGTGTAGAACCGATGCAAAGGAAGACAGAATTAATGAGATTGAAGAAAAATACCTGAATATTTATTTGGAAAGGGATCAATCAGACAAAATATCAAAACAAAATGAAGAAAGCCTAAGGTTCATGTGAGATACCATCAAAAGGAATAATTTATGTGTCACTGGAATTCCAGAACAGGAAGAGAAAAATAAAACCACTGAGAAAATTGTTCAAAATTTGTTGGAGAAGAACTTCCCTGATATGATGAAAGAGGAGAATATACCCATTTGGGAAATCCAACGAACCCCAAACAGGATAGACCCCAAATGAAAATCACCAAGACACATCATCATCAAACTCACCAAAACCAAAGACAAAGGGAGAATCCTGAAAGCAGAACAGGAAAAACAGAAAGTTACGTATAAAGGACAGCCAGTAAGAATAAGCTCTGATTTCTCAGCAGAAACCATGCAACTGAGAAGGCAATGCACGGTATATATAAAACCCTGAAAAGAGAAAAAATTTCAACCAAGAATTATATACCTGGCACAATTATCCCTCAAATATGATGGTGAAATTAGGAGATTTCCAGATAAGCAGAAATTAATGGAATTTGTTAAAACCAGACCAACCATACAAGAGATGCTAAAGGGAGTCCTTTGAACAGAGAACCAAAAATACCAAATAACAACCAACCATTAATACACAAGATAACATAACCCAGAAACCACAGCTATGGACATATCCAGAGTAAAATGAGCTTACAAGATTGTAAACAGGGAAGCAGAGACATCAATTGGCAAGTGAGGACAACTACAAACAAAAAGAGAGAAAAGAATGTGTAGTTACAGAACTTCTAAATGGTGAGGAAGTAAAGAGAGTTGCAAGATAGAATGGACTGTTTGAAACTCAGGGAAAAAAATATAAATCATAGGGTAACCTCAAAGAAAAATGATAAACCTTCATATCACAATAAAAAAAGAGGACAAGCACAAATACTCAGCAAATACTAAAACAACAGCAACAAAGGAAATGATAACACGATTCATAAACATAATGAGCTCAGCACAGAAAATAATATGGAACAAAGAAACGAGGGACACCATGAAAAACCACATATCAAAATGACAGCGACCAATTCATACTTGTCAATAATTATACTGAATATTAATGGATTAAATGCACCACTCAAGAGAGGGAGAGTTGCAGTTTGGGTAAGAAAACAAAACCCATCTATATGCTGCCTATAAGAGACACACCTTAGAGATAAAGACAAAAATAGACTAAAAATTAAAGGTTGGAAAAAGATGTATCAAACAAATGGCAACTCTAAGAAAGCAGGAGTGGCAATATTAATTTCTGATCAAACTGATTTTAAGACAAAAACCATCATACGAGACAAGGAAGGACAGTACATAATGATTAAAAGATCAATTGAACATGAACCATAATAAATATCTGTGGACCCAATGAAAGGGCCCCAAAATACATAAATCAGACTTTAAAAGAGCTGGAAAGCTGAATAGATGACTCCACAGTAATAGTGGGAGACTTTAATACACCACTTTCTTTGAAAGATAGAACAACTGGAAAGAAACTCAACAAAGATGCA
>NW_006921600.1:5451105-5452398 GCF_000298275.1 Orycteropus afer afer
GAGAATGTTTGTTTAATAAATGGTGCTGGCAAAACTGGAGATTCATTTGCAGAAAAATGAAACAAGATTTGTACCTCACACCATACACAAAAACGAACTCCAGATGGATCAAAGACTTAAATGTGAAACCCAAAACTATAGAGTGCCTCAAGGAAAAACTAGGGGCAAATTTAGGGGTCCTAATATATGGCATAAATAGACTATCAAGCATAACTCAAAATACACAAAAAGCAGAAGAGAAACCAGATGATTGGGACCTTCTAAATATTAAATTTTTATGTGCTTCCAAAGACATCTCCAAAAGAGTCAAAAGAGAACCTACAAATTGGGATAAAATACTTGGTAATGACATATCTGACAAGGGACTTATCTCTAGAATTTATAGAAAACTCCAACATTTCAATAACAAAAACACAAGCAATCCAATTAAAAAATGGGCAGAAGACATGAACAGACATTTCACCAAGGATAATATTCAAGCGGCCAACAAACATATGAAGAAATGCTCATGATCATTAGCTATTAGAGAGATGCAAATCAAAACAACGAGATACTATCTTGCTCCAGCACTGGTAGCAAAGTTCAACGAGACAGAAAATAATAAATGCTGGCGAGGATGTGGAGAGATTGGGACTCTCATACACTGCTGGTGGGACTGTAAAATGGTACAACCATTGTGGGAAGTGGTATGGCGATTCCTTCAAAAGTTGGAACTAGAAATACCATTTGACCCAGCCATCCCATTACTAGGTATATACCCTAAAGAAGTGAGAGCCATGACTAGAACAGGCATATGCACACCCACGTTCATTGCAGCACTATTGACAATAGCCAAAAGACGGAAACAACCTAAGTGTCCATCAACTGAGGAATGGATATCCAAACTATGGTGCATACCCACAATGGAATACTATGCAACCCTAAAGAATAATGTAGAATCTGCAAAACATCACATAATGTGGATGAACTTGGAGGACATTATGCTGAATGAAATAAGTCAATCACAGAAGGACAAATATTGAATTAGTCTGTTACTGTAAAAGTCAAGGAAAGGTTTATCTATGGAAGGACATTTTCTTTGTTGGTTACCAGAGGTGGGAGGAGAGGGTAGGGAACACCATTAGACAGATAGAAATAAGTTTGGATTTGGGTGAAGAGAAGGACAATGTACCAAATGTGAGTGATCAATATAGTGGCATTGAGGAAGAGAAAGACAAAGAGAGGTACGTGGGAAGTACAGACAACAAAGATGAACCCTTCTGCACATATAGTAGGTGTTGTCAGTGAAGGCAA
>NW_006921600.1:5453423-5458361 GCF_000298275.1 Orycteropus afer afer
AAAAAAAAGAAAAAAAAAAAATGGTAAGCCTACTTAAAAGGATGTTCTGGATAATTACTCGGCCTTCAGTGTACATTAGTATCAACCATGGTTATTTTTTTCAAAATACACGAATGCAAGTCTCAACTACTAGAGATTCAAATTTAGCAGGTCTAGAGTGGGGCCTAGGCAACTGTCTTGTGTATAACCTCTGGCAATTCTGGTAACAGGTCTGACTGAGCAAGCCAGGAACAAGACCATAGGTTCCTGTAAGAGGTAGATCTGGGTTCCAAAGTTGGTTCATTAGCTAACTAGTTTTGTTATCTGGCTAAATTATTTATCTTCTCTGGGCTTGTGAAATGAGGATAATGATCTTATTTATGTGATAACACTTGAGTGTTGTTTTGAAATAAGTACAAAATTACTTGAAAAACTTATTTCATAATGGTAATTAGAATTCCGTTCCTGTTTTCCACCGATCACACCAAGTATACAGATAAATTTCAATTCTTTTACTTGTCATAATGGGGTAGGTACAAAGAAAAACTAAGCTTAAAGTGGGGATAACCTGCTCAAGGTTATGAAGTGCAAGAATAGACTCAAACTCCAACCCAAATAAGGTTGAAACTCTTATAAGTGAAAGAAATATAAAAAAGACTTGAATTGCAACATAATGCAAACCATGGTACACAATTTTACTATATAATTGTTTTGTTTTGTTTTATAGACTTCTACTCTTGGAAAAGATTGGGTAAATACTCTATTTTTTTAAATTTTCTTTCATGCTCAAACAGCTTTTACATAATTGTGACAATGAGTGTAAGAGATAATTCCAAGTATGTAGTAATTTTGAAATTATGTTTTGCTGAACATGTTCCCACGTAATATAACTTAATTTTCATAGATATTAAAGTTCTCCTTCCTCTTTCCCCTTTCATTATGGGAAGAAGAAACAGAATGAACAAAACCAAGTAGGTGCACTTTACACAGGATACCTAGCCCTGAAATAACAAAAACAAATTGTGTTATTTATTTTTATTTGAGTTAATTGATAAATAAATATCAGAGGACTGTTGTGAAACCACTGGCAATATAATAAACTTTATAGAATTTATTTTAACTTTACTTACTGTATTTCTTGGAATGGGAATATATACATTATTCACCAATAAATGCTCAATGCTTTTAATTTACAATTACTCTATTTGAATAAACCTGACAATCATTCCAATTAAATGGGGGAGTGGGGTTACAAAAATTATCTTTCCTTTGCCCTTACAATTCAAAATATATTCAAGATAACATTTGTACAGCAGCCAAAACAATTGAAAAATGTCATAAAGTTTAACAAAATGGTCACATTCTAAGTTTAATTACTGACATTAAAAAAAAAAAAAAAAAAGCCAGGCAGACTAGCAATGGGTAAAGCTTTCTATTCTGGGCACTAAAAGCTTTGCCCCTGATGATTATTTTATTTCATCAGTTCAAACAAAGACAATTGCTCCAACTTAAAAGTAAGTTTAAATGGACTTCTGGCATTTAATATTGGTGACACTTGCTAAGATTTAAAAACTGCAACAATAAGAATCAGAAAATGACCCAAATTAAAAAAAAAAAAAAAAATCCTAAAGGACTTACTACACAGTGGAATCTGATACTCAACATAAATAGTGTTTTTGAATTAGGCAATTTTGTTCCCCCATGAATACAGCACCTCATTTAAATATCTGGTGATTTTTTTCCCCACACAAACACAGCACCTCATTTAAATATCTGGTAAACTACTTTGCATACACAATAAGTGTTCAGAGAACAAGTTCTGAGAATTATGTGATTCAGTTAAGATAACTTTGCAAGACAAATTCCAGGCATAATCATGATTAGGAACACAGTCTGGTGATTCCCACATTCTAAAAGGATGCTCACGTGTAGATATGGGCACCATCTTCTTAAGATGTGGTACTTTATTTCCACAACCAAAACACAGTAGCTAGATGTCGAAACAGACTCCTGCTTTACAAATGATTCCATTAAATGCACTGTAAAAACTAAAAGAAATTTCCAAAAACATCAAGAAGTGAGGTTATTTTAGCTCCTTTACTCCTGGTAATTCTGTTAAAAAGATACTAAATGAATTACAATTTTAACTTGTAAAGTTTTGATGTAAAAATTAATTTATTTGATAGCTAGGAAAGTTTAATTTCTATCTAAACTAAGAAAACAATTCATTTTGGTGAGTTTTCACAAGCTATACTCTTGACCTGAAGAATCATTTTTTTTATGTCGAGGAGATGGAGTGGTTTTTGTAGGGGATGGGGATGCAGTACCAGGTGAGTCAGTACCTCCATCAGAAGTGCTTGGTGATGATGCCAGAAGAGGAACTTTCTTTCTTCCCAAGAATCCTCCCCCTTCAAATCCTTTCTTCCTTAACTCAACTCTATTTTCATTTTCATCTTCTGAGGACCTTTTCTTCGATTCTGTACAACCTTCAGCTATTTTATGAGCTTCCAATCCACTATCTGTTTCTTTTAAACTATTTATTTCTGTTCCAGGAGACTTTCTCTCAGATACATTACATTCCCCTGTTGCCCGCTTCATTTCAGCATGTACTGGACCCAAGTTACCATTTTCAGGGACAGCTCTTTCTACATTTCTGTTCAAATTGATAGTCTGAAAGTCCCTGTAACTATGAAAGCTCTCAGTCCTCCTTGCCCTTGCTAACAAAGGACTCTCCCTGTAAGGCCTCATGGAACCATATGTCGCTGCTTCATGGATGGTCTCATGGTGCTGAAGCTGAAGGCTGAAAGAGAATTTTTTAAAATTGTAGTTCAGTTCTCTTTCTGGAATTTTTCAGGAGTATATCTCATCAATTAAAGTACCAATAGAAATACATTATATATGTATGAAGTAGGAGCTCTGGTAGTGCAGTGCCTAAGGCACTTGACTGCTAACCAGAAGGTGGGTGGTTCAAACCCACCAGCCACTACTCAGAAGGAAAGTTGGACAATCTACTTCTGTAATGATACCACCTCGGAAACCCAAGGAGGGGTTGCTATGAGTCAGGTCTGACTCGACGGTAAATAACAATATGTATAAAGTGTGTTGTATCCATATTTCTATAAATGAAAATGTACTTATTAAATACTCTGTATTATATATCATTTTATATATCTATAGCATACATTAAACTGTTGTTGTTGTTATGTGCCGTCGAGTTGGCCCCAACTCATAGCGACCCCTCCTTGGGTTTCCGAGGCAGTATCACTACAGCAGTAGGATTGCCCAACCTTAACTACCAATGCAGAAAATATTATATACATATTTACAGTTAAGATGGATTTCTGAATAGCTGAAAATCTGGAGAGAATGTCTGAAACCAGTATGGAACCAATGAGTCAGTGTTTCTGTTGATAGGGTAACTCAAAAAGACATGTAAGTCATTTTATTAAAAGTATGTAATGCCTAAATGTAAGATTAGGCAAGATAGTACAGTCATTTTGATCAATATGTCCTTGAGGCAATAGGAACAAAAGCTTTACATACTACCCAAGGTGATATGTGTTTTCCTAATTTCCTGAGTGAATTTTTGATTACATAATAGGCATTCAAACTAGCAGCAATTTGTAAGTATGTTAAAAGGCAAAAAATGTTTTTATTTGAAAAGAACCACAAATATGCATGTAGATAAGAAATCTAGCAAAATTTTAAAAACTGATTCTCAAAATAAATGAATTAAAAATTTACCTAAAAAATATGGCTTTCAAGGAAAATTAAGCATTTACAATATATTTCTGCCAAATTTTCCAAAAGCACCCAATTAATCAACTTATGATGTAGTACCCCCTACTCTTCGACTTACCTAGAATTTGATTCCCGCAGACGGCTATGCTGAACCACAGAAGTTGCTGGACTGATGTTAGGAGTAGCACAGCGAGATGTACTCAGATCACACTGATCCAATAATTTAAGTAACTCTTCCTCAGTTGGACCACCTACATCTTGGGAAAACAAATACACATTAACTCATTTATGTCAAAAGTTTATCCTTTGACAAGCATCTTTACAAGTGGCAACCTACCCTTATCTTCACTTTTGTTAACCATATCCATAGCAGTGGTCAGATCCCACATTTGAATGCTGCCATTTGTATGGCCTGTGAACAGATAGCGTCTTGGCCTTGAGCCCATCCTACTGGATCCCTCACATTCTCTCACTGTAAATGAGGATATTGTAGTACAGTCAACAGCTTGGATCTCACATATTCTGTAAAAGACATTATACTGTTGTAAACCATGGAGAAAAAATAACACTTTATATTTCATATTTTTTACTATTTATTTGCAAAGTTACAGTTCAATACCACACATACATAAATCTGAGATTTAAGGAGATCAAAGCAAGTAAATGGCAATAAAAACTCAAGCCCTGTTTCTCTGAGTCTAGTTAAAAGGCTCTTACAAAACTATTATTATTAAATAACTGAAACAAAGTACCTTATTTAAGTCAACCTTGAAAAAAAAGAGAGCTTTGATGGGAATGAGCAATTATTTGACAAGCAGTTTGACACCAAAAAGGAAGGCAGAAACCAACCAAATAGGCATCATGCTAGAAGAGTTCTTAAGAAATCATTTAAAATGTACATGTAAATTTTAAAAATCTGAAACTAGGAAGAAAAAACACAAACATCATTGTATACAGATGGCCTAAATATATCCTCCATTAGGAAAATGCTCTCAACTTTTCAAAGCTTTTTATATCTATTTCATTTCACTTTAATAAAAGATCAAAGAACGTGAGAGAAAGGACAGTTATTATTTATTTTAGACAAATGAGGAAAGCAAAGCATAATGTTGGCAAAATTTCCCCAAGTGATATAAGGATTGCTATAACTACACTTGATTGCATTATTTATCCCTACTTCAAAACAGAGTTGAAGAGGCTTATCAAAAAAAAAAAAAA
>NW_006921600.1:5458461-5460537 GCF_000298275.1 Orycteropus afer afer
AAAAAAAAAAAAAAAACCAATCACATTAAGAACAATTAGTAGTAAGCAAATACATGACCAAAAACCAGAGGAAGAGGTTAGTCCACAGCAAAGAAGAATGAAGAAAACCAAAGATGCATGGAAACAATACATCCAAGGGACTGGGAGACCATGCGATCCTCAGCCTATATGTCCATGAGACAAGAAGAACTAGATGGTGCCCAGCTACCATTGTCAATCACTTGGAGGGGGATCAGTGCAGGAGATCCTGGATAGAGTGGGAGAAGAGGGTGGAACAAAACTCAAAATTATAAAAAAAAGACCAGGTTTGCTGGTCTGACAGACCCTGCTGAGATTCTTGAGACTATGGCCCCTAGCCACGTTTCAGGTCTGGAACTGAACTCACTCCTGTGGCTTCCAGCCAAACAACAAACAGGCATATGGGGGTGAACATTTCCATAAGGTAGATATACTCCTTGGAGCAATCAATCCTGGGAGAACAGAAAGGCAGTGTGTGCACAGGGAAATACCTCAGGGGTGGGAATGCATGGGACGGAAGGACACAGGGAAGAGGTAACTATGGAGAGAAAGTGGAAAGAGAGCTGTTACCTTGTGGGAAATTGCAGTCAATGTCATGAGACAAAATATGTATGAACTGTTATATAGGAAATGAATTTGCTCTGTAGACTTTCACCCAAAAGGAACAGAATATGAAGCTTAGCTGAGTGTCCTAGCAGGCAAGGCAAAAAAGAGGGGAAAAGTTAACTACTGCATGCCCACAGAGGGTGACAGAAGCTATCCTAGTCTCATTCCTGATCTCAAGGGGAAAGCTTCAATATTTCACCACTGACTATGAGGCCTGCTATACTTATTTTTGAAGAAAGTATTTACCATATTAAAGACTTTCTCCTTTATTTTAGTTTTCTAAGATTGTCTTTTAATTCCTAAATACCTGATTTCAGTCAAATGTTTTCTGTGTTGATCAAAATGATCAAAAAGTTCTGTTTAATGTTAATGTAGTTAATTACACTGAATTTTAAACATTTGCAACTTATTTTAAAAATTAAATCTACAGATGCTTATGTTTTTTTAAAATAAAATCACCATTCCTATATGCACATAAACAAATGTATTCTTTAATTCTTTTTTCTTTCCTCCTAGATAGATTCCTTAAAATTACTCCTTCCTTTTTAAAATTTTCTTTGAAAGTTTTTCTCCAGTTAACTTTCAATAAAATTATTTCATTTCATATCTCACTATTAACAAGTATTTTTTAAACAAAAATTTTGTTCCACATAAGCTTCATTAAGAGTTGATTTTTTGAGAGATCCGGCAAGATGGTGGACTAGGCAGAAAGCCTGCACAGACCCTCTTCAACAAAGAAAAGGGAAACCAATTAACACAGACACAGAAGATAATCCTGGACCCCTGAGCCTTGACGGGAAGGATATAGAAGTGGACTAAACCCTAACTAGCAGAAGAATTTTTGTGAAAATACCAAAAAAGGAGACAGACAGAGCTGCGATCTGGCAGCGATCCTGATGGCACAGACAGCTTGGAGATTCCTGAGTGGTGGTAGGACCTAAGAACTAACCTAAAAATCACCCTGCTAGCCAGGGACTGCATGGAGGACTGTGCACGGTTGCTGGGGAACAAACGGAGAAAGTAAAGAGAAAGGTGGGCTGAGCTATAGACTTTTGCTGGTCCAGAGGGCGCCACCATTTTGAAGGTTTAAAAAGCAGCTTGACTATTTTGGATATTTAAAGAGACAGCGCTCTCTCAGATTCCTGGGGCTTAAGAACACGTTCTGCTTTTCAGCAACCCCAAGGACACTCGGGACCTGCAAGACTGATAAGGTATGATGTTCCTCTTGTTACTCTTATACCCCACACTTACTTGGTGAATGGAGGTGTGGCCATCCCCAACTCCCACCTACCTTCTGGGCCCACAGGAACTCCATCACAGTCTGTGTGCTCAGACGGAGCCTGGGTGCCCTGCCCTGTCCTCCACTGATTTTTTTTTCTTTTTTTTAATTTTTTTCTTTTTCACTTTCTTTTTTCTGGTGATTAGTCTGCTTGTATTTGTCTGTTTTAAAAC
>NW_006921600.1:5460993-5461555 GCF_000298275.1 Orycteropus afer afer
TGCATTTTTCCCTTTTTTTTTTTTTTCATTTATTATTCTCCTTCTCTACATTTTTTTTTTCCCTTAGTACCCTATCCCCAGATATTGCAGGTTTTGTTACTTCCTCTTTTTTTTCCCTTTTTTCTTTTTTTTTGTTACTGCTCCTGTGTGATTACATGGTGTGTTTTTCATCCATGGGCTTTTAGTTTTTTGATGGTTATTCAATTATAATTTGTGTCTAATTGAGTGGGAGAAAACAACAGTCCCCGTAAGACACAACTACACCCACACCTCCTGCAACTTCATTTACTGAGCGAGGGCCACTACCTCCTTCTCCACCAATAGGCCAACGATAAAAAACCACCAAGAAGAGCCTGAATCACCCTTGGTTGCTCTTCACAAACAGTTAACAGAGATCTAAATACAACAATGTCACGATGCCTTGGAGACAACAGACCATCACAGTCCACAAAAAGAAGCAGGATAAAGTGGTAGAAATAAGGAAGCAGGATACAGACCCAGAACACGTCCCTGAGGAAGAAGCAGCATTGGAACTCTCTGATAAGGAATTCAAAAGAACTAT
>NW_006921600.1:5463395-5485886 GCF_000298275.1 Orycteropus afer afer
GAGACAAAGTATATGTGAACTGCTGTATGGAAAGTGAATTTGCTCTGTAAATCTTCACCCAAATCACAATTAAAAAAAAAAAAAAAGTTGATTTTCTATTTATTTCCATAATGTAATTTAAGCTTGTTATTTTTTATAACTATGTACACCTGCCCTTTGGAATCACAACTTTAAAAATCGTAAAATTTGGGAGTTCTGGTAAGATGGCAGAATAGGTAGACAAACTATACAGACTCTCTTTCAACAAAGGAAAAAAACTCACTGCCATCAATTTGGATCTGACTCATAGCGACAGCTCCTTGGGTTTTTAAGGCAATATCACTATGGAAGTATATTGTCCAGCCGTCCTTCCAAGAAGTAGTTGGTGGGTTTGAACTGCCAGCCTTTTGGTTAGCATTCAAACGCCTTAAGCACTATACCACCAGAGCTCCCCCAACAAAGAAAAGGGGAACCAATTAACACAGATACAGAAGATAATCCTGGAGCCCTGAGCTTTGATAGGAAGAATACAGAAGTAGACTAAACTCCAGCTAGTAGAAGAACCTGCATGAAAACACCAAAAAAGGAGACATACAGAGCTGTGGTCTGTGACGGCACAGACAGCTTGGATATTCGTAAGTGGTGTGAGGACCTAAGAATAAAAACCTAAAAATCAGCTCTGCTAGCCAGGGGCTGCATGGAGGACTGCACTGGTGGCTGGTGAATAAAAGGGGGAGCAGTGAAGAGGGAGATGGGCTGAGCTGTGGACTTTTGCCTGTCCAGAGGGTACAGCCATTTTGAATGTTTACAAGCAATTCAACTATTTTGAATATTTAAAGCAACAGCATTCTCCCAGATTCCAGGGACTTAAGAATAGGCTGCATTTGCTGGGAAGGACATTCAGTACACGAGTGACTGGAAAGGTAAGATATTCCCCTTTTACTCTTAGACCCCACAACCTCTTGGTAAACAGCAGTGCAGCTATCCCTCACTCCCACCCATCTTCTGGGCCAGCAGGAATTCCATCCCAGTCTGTATGCTCGGACAGAGCCTGGGTGCCTGGTCCCCGCCTGCCCAGATTTCATTTCCTGTATTTTTTTTTTTTCAGTTTGTTTTTGTCTGTTTTAAAATTAAAATTATTAGTATTATTTTGTCCTTTTTATTATTATTATTTATTTTTCCCTTCCCAAGTTCTAGTTTTCCGCTTCTTCTCTCTTCCCTGTTCCTGGTTCCCAATTTTTTCTTTCTTGTGGCTAACCACATTCCTTATTTTTTCTTTTTGCTTTTTTTCCCATTTTTTTTCCTCAGTATTCTCCTACTCTACCTTTCTTCTCTTATTGCTCTCTCCCCAGATATTGCAGGGCTTTTTTTTTTTTCCCTTTTCCTTTTTCTGGTGATTGTTCCAATGTGTTTTATTTTTGTCTGACTGGGAGACAGCACAGTGGCCATATTACCCAACTACACCCCCATCTCCTGTAGCTCCACCTACTGAGTGAGAGCCACTACTTCCTTATCTGTCAACTGGCCAATGATAAACGACCACCAAGAAGAGACTGATTCACCCTTTGCTGCTCTCCACAGTTAACAGAGACCTAAATACAACAACGACACAAGGTCCACACAAAGAAGCAAGATAAAGTGGTGGTAATAGGGGAGCAGGATACAGACCCAGAACACATCCCTGAGGAAGCAGCAGTATTGGAACTCCCTGATAAGGAATTCAAAAGAATTATATTTAAGTATTTTCAAAGGACTGAGAGACAGATTAAGGAAAACACCGCAAAATTAAGGAAAACACAGATAAAACCTTAGAACAATTTTGGAAGAAAATACAAGAACAAAATGACAAAATAAATGAAAAATTATAAATGATACAAAATCTACAGACAGAAATCTAGAAGATTAATACTAAATTTTCTGAAATACATAACACATTGAAAGGGCAAAGGAGTAGAACTGATGCAATGGAACACAGAGTTAATGAGATTGAAGACAAATACCCAAACACTTCTTTGGAAAGGGATCAATCAAAAAAAGATCAAAACAAAATGAAGAAAGCCTAAGGTTTCATGTGGGACACCATCAAAAGGAATAACCTACCTATAATCAGAAGTCTAGAACAGGAAGAGAAAAAGAAAACCACTGAGAAAATTGTCTAAGATTTATTGGAAGAGAACTTCCTTAATACGATGAAAGATGAGGCTATATCCATTCAGGAAGTTCAACAAACCCCAAACAGGATAAACCCCAAAAGAAAATCACCAAGACATACCATCATCAAACTCACCAACCAAAGACAAAGAAAGAATCCTGAAAGCAGCACAGGGAAAAATGAAAAGTCACTAATTATGGTAGTTAAGTTTGTGTGTCAACTTGGCTGGGCCTGGTTGAGTGGCTGGGCAGCTGGATGTAGTATTCCTCATGATGAGATTAGTAATCAACCCCATGGTGGAATCTACTCTGAGCAGCTGAGTAGCTGCCATAGGGCTGTGGTCTGCTTCCTGTATATAAGCAGAAGCCTCGAGGAACGGTCTCTAGCTTATGACATGGTTGAACCCTGCATGTAGCCACGTGGTTGTTCAGCAGCCTGCCATGCTCTGCCAACCTTGGGACTTTCAATGGACTTGAAATAATGGCCTGCCGTATGGTTTGGTAACGTCAGGACTGTGCCCATTTTATTTGTCAACCTTGGGCTGTAAGCCTCAGCAGCCAGTAGCTGCCTAAGTGAAGAGATGCTTCCAGCTTCAGTAGGCTGGGAGCAAGAGGCAGAGGTGAATCCCAAGGCTGAGGGGCTTCTACAAAGCCCCTACAGCCTGGCACTTTGAACTTGGACTTAAAAGCCTCCAAACTGTAAGAGAATAAACTCCTGTTTGTTTAAGCCATCCCATTAGTAGTATATTCCTGCCACAGTGGCACTAAGTAACCAAAACACTTACAATCGACAACCAATAAGAGTAAGATCTGATTTCTCAGCAGAAACCATGAAAGCAAGAAGGCAATGGGATGGTATATAGAAAATCCTGAAAGAGAAAAATTTCTAACCAAGGATTATATACCTGGCAAAATTGTCCTGCATATATGATGGTGAAATTAGGAGATTTCCAGATAAGCAGAAATTAAAGGAATTTGTTAAAACCAGACCAACCTTCCACAAGATACTAAAGGGAGTCCTTTGGACAGAGAACCAATAATAGCAAACAACAACTGACTATTAATACACAAGATGACATAACCCAGAAACCAACACAGCTATGGAAGTATCCAATTAAACTTACAAGATTGTAAACCAGGAACCAGAGACATCAATTGGCAAGTGAGAACTATAAACAAAAAGAGGGAAAAGACTGTGTAGTTACAGAACTTCTAAATGGTGAGGAAGTTAAGAGAGTTGCAAGATAAAATGGGCTATTCTAAACTCGGGGAGAAAATGATAAATCACAGGGTAACCTCAAAGAAAAATGATAAACCTTCACATCACAATGAAAAAGAGGACAAGCACAGATATTCAGCAAATACTAAAACAATAACAATAAAGGAAATCATAACGTGATTCACGACCACAATGAGCTCAGCACAGAAAATTGTAAGGAACAAAGAAACCAGAAACACCATGAAAAAACACATAACAAAATGACAGCAACAAATTTGTATTTGTCGATAATTACACTGAACGTCAATGGATTAAATACACCACTCAAGAGATGGGAGAGTTGCAGATTGGATAAGAAAACATAATCCATCAATAGGCTGTCTACAAGAGACATACCTTAGAGATATAGACAAAAACAGACTAAAAATCAAAGGTTGGAAAAGCTATATCAAGCAAAAGGCAAGCAAAAAAGAACAGGAGTGGCAATATTAATTTCTGAGAAAACTGACTTTAAGACAAAAACCACCATACAAGACAAGGAAGGACATTATATAATCATTAAAGGATCAACTGAACAAGAAGATATAACCATAATAAATATCTATGGACCCAATGAAAGAGCCCCCAAAGACATAAATCAGACTTTAAAAGAGTTGAAAAGGCAAACTCCATAATCATAGTGGAGACTTTAATACACCACTTTCAACAAAAGGTAGAACAACTGGAAAGAAACTCAACAAAGATGCAGAAGAGCTTAAACAATGCAATCTACCAACTTGATCTTATAGACATCTACAGAGCACTTCACCCAATAACAGCACAACACACATTCTTTTCCAGTGCACATGGAACATTCTCCAGGACAGACCATATTTACACCATAAAGCAAGGCTTAATAAATTTAAAAACACCGAAATACTGCAAAGCATTTTCTTAGATCACAATGCTATCAAATTAGAAATCAATAATAGGAAGATCAATGGAAAAAGAAAAACACATGGAAACTGAACAACACTCTCCTTAAGAACAACTGGGTAATAGAAAAAATAAAAAATGAAATTAACATATTCCTTGAATCGAACGAGAATGAAAACAAAATATACCAAAATCTTCAGGACACAGCAAAAGCAGTGATCAGAGGCCAATTTATAGCAATAAATGTACACATCAAAAAAGAAGAGCCAAAATCAATGCTTTAAATCAACATCTCTAACAATCACAAACTATAAAATTTGTTTTACTATGCAGAAATTGAAGTTTATTACAACAAACTGCAATTTTTTGAAGTGACAGAAGAGGAAAGAGGACATTAGAATTGAACAAGGAGCTAAGATACTGTACTGTTAGCAGATATTATGACACCAATATTATTAAACATTTGGCAACTTCCTTACTGAATGTACACAAAACACTAATTTACAGTGGTTTATAACATTTCTTGAGATAATAATTTTGCCTCTTTATTACAGGTTCCTAATACATTTTAAGAAAAAATAACTAACAAAAAGATACATAAAAAAAAAAAGGTACATAAAAATTATTTTATGCTATTATTTCACTGATGATGTTATGCAATTAACTTTGATGGAAAGAAAATTTATCATCTCTCAAAATGGGTATTCATTAAAAAAATAATTAATAAAAGACTACATATGTTGAAGACAACTAAGGAATATTAAAAACAGCAGCAGCATTAATAGTAACATTAGTATGAAAATCAGTAACCTTCTTAACGACTACTAACAGGAATTTTACTCATATTCACTAGTTTGGCATGCAAAAAAATTTGTTTTAAAAGGGGAAACATGTTAAAGCTCACCTGGTTTAAAGCTATAAATAATGACTTTATACCGTAAAAAAAACCAAACTCACTGCTGCCAAGTGAGGTCCGACTCATAGCAAGCCCTCCTCGAATTTCCAAGGTGGTATCACTACAAGAGGTAGATTGTCCAATCTTCCTTCTAAGTAGGTGGCGGGTTTGAACCACCGGCCTTCTGATTAGCAGTCAAATGCCTTAGGCTCTATACCACCAGAGCTCCCAATGACTTTACAGGAAGTGAAATTTCAGTCAAATTAAAAAAAAATAACTTTTAATGAATATTTACTATACTCAGAGACTATGTGACACATTTAATATGTTTTTAACTCATTTAATCCTATGATAACCTATCAAGGTAGCTGAACCTTATTTTATAAATGAAGAAATTGGGGTCCAGGAAAATGAAGTAACTTAAGTTGAATTTACATAGCTAGTAAGAGGAAGTATCAGAATTAGAATTCAACTGTATGTCATCAAATTCAGTGTGTTCTTGTTCTATTATTTCACTACTGTTGTTGTATGCCACTGAGCCACTTCTGATTCATAGTAATCCTATAGGACAGAAGAGAGGTCTTCCAAGGCTGTATGCTTTAGGGGAGTAGCTCTGGTAGTGCAACAGTTAAGTGTGTGGCTGCTAACAAGAAGGTCAGTGGTGGTTTGAAGCCCCTAGCCTCTCCATTGGAGAAAGACCTGGCAATCTGCTTCCATAAGTATTCCAGCCTTAGAAACTCTATAAGCAGTTACACTTGTCCTATATGCTTGCTATGAATCAGAATCAACTCTCAAAGGCAACGTTTTTTTTTTCTGGTAATCTTCACAAGTGGAGATAACCAGGTTTTTCCTCCTGCAGAGCCACTGATGGGTTCGAACCATCCTTTCAATTAATAGCCAAGTGGTTAACCACTATGCTACCAGGGCTCTTTATATCACTCAAACCAAAAAACTAAACTCACTGCCATCAAGTTGGTTCCAACTCATAGTGACCTCCATTGGGTTTCCAAGGCTGTATATCTTTATGGAAGTAGATTGCCCTATCTCCTTTCCGTGGAGCAACTGATAGGTTTGAAACACTGACCTTCTGGTTAGCAGCCAAATGCCTTATCCATTATACCACCAGAGCACCTTTATTGTATCACTCAAACTCAAAAACCAAACACATCGCCACTGAGTTCATTCCAACTCATAGGAACCTCCTTTGGGTTTCTGAGGCTTTCCAATCTTTATGGAAGTAGATTGCCCCATCTTTCTTCCATGGAGCAGCTGGCAGGTTTGAACCACCAACCTTCTGGTTAGCTGTCAAATGCCTTAGGCACTATGCCACCAGAGCTCCTTCTTATTATATCACTAGTCCTTCCTAACTGTCTATGGCATCAGTGAAAACCTTAAGTAAATCCCAGAGAATAACCCCATAATCTGTTAAGTTATAATGATCACAAGATAATGAATAGATTTTTCTGTCAACACTCTCTTTTTGGTACCACTCTTATCAGTATGCAAAAGCATACAATACAATTTGTAAGAAAAAAATCAATTTCTAAATATTTGTATCTTTGCAGTAAAGTGTTACCTTTTCCCAGTAGATGAGAGTCTTACAAACAGTTTGTTAGTGATGGGAACAACTTTCTGAATAAAGACCTGTTGATCGTCTCGCTCTCCAAAAGGCCCTTGGTCAGAAAACAAAATGTCAAGAAATTAATTAAAATTTCATTTCATTTCACAAAAGGAACAATATTAATACCCAAAACAAAAATTTTTCAAGCCTATCAAAATGACTGAACAATATCATCAATATCACACACAAGTAAAATTTTGCTGAAGATAATTCAAAAGGGGCTGTGAAACGAGGGATAACACTGCTGACGTCAAATCGATCTTGGCTAAAAGCAAAGAACACCAGGAAGATGTTAACCTGTGTTTTATTTATTATGGAACAGCAATCAACTATGTGGATCATAATAAATTATGGGTAACACTAGGAAGAATGGGAATTACAGAACACTTAATTGTGCTCATGAGGAAACTGTAAATAGACCAAGAGGCAGTCATTACAACTAAACAAGGGGATATTGCACGGTTTAAAATCAGGAAAGGCATGTGTCAGAGTTGTATCCTTTCCCAATATTTATTCAATCTGTACTCTGGGCAAATAATCTAAGAAGCAAGACTATATACAGAATATGGCATCAGAACTGGAGGAAGACTCATTAACAACCTTCAGTATGAAGATGACACAATCTTCTTGCTGAAAGAGAAGAGGTCTTGAAGCAATTACTGATGATGGTCAAAGACCACAGCCTTCAGTATGGATTACACCTCAACATAAAGAAAACAAAATTCCTCACAACTGGACCAATAAGCAACATCACAATAAATGGAGAAAATATGTTGTCAAGGATTTAATTTTACTTGGATCCTCAACCAACACCCATGGAAGCAGCAGTAAAGAAATCAAATGACTTATTATTGCACTGGGCAAATCTGCTGCAGAAGACCTCCTTTAAGTGTTAAAAAGCAATAATGTCACTTTGAAGATTAAGGGGCATAGTATTTTCAATCACCACATATGCATGGGAAAGCTGAACAATGAGTAAGTAAGACTGAAGGAGAATCGATGCCTTTGAATTATGGTGTTGGTGAAGAACACTGACTATACCAGGGACTGCCAGAAGAACGAACAAATCTGTCTTGGAAGAAGTACAGCCAGAATGCTCCTCAGAAGAAAGGATGGTGAGACTTTGTCTCATATACTTTAGACATGTTTTAAGAAGGGACCAGCTTCTGGAGAAGAACATTATGCTTGTTAAAGTATGGGGTCAGTGAAAAAGAGGAAGACCTTTAACAAGATGGACTGACACAGTGGCTGGAACAATGGGCTCCAATGGCAACAATTTTGAGGATGGTCCATGACCAGGCAGTGCTTCATTCTGTTGTACACAGAGTGGCTATGAGTAAGAACCAACTTGAAGGCACCTAACAATAACAACATCAATATGACATTGCATTCCTTGTCAAAACTAAACATAAAATGCAATGCTACAAGTACTTCAAATTCTTTTTTTTTTTTTTAACAGAAATGCCTGATACTTCAAAATTATATGCTAAGCACTAAGGCTGTAAAAGCTGAGGCAATAATTTGCTTAGGACTATACATTAACAACAGCAGAAATAAACTGTAATAGGTAAGGTTATGTGCCACCTTGGCTGGGCAAGTGACTTGAGTGGCGTGGCAGATGGATACAGTTATTTCCCATGATGAGACTGGATGTGGTATAATCACTTCCACGGTGGAATCTGCCTTGAGCAGCTAATTAGTCGACAAGCAGTTGCCTTCAGGGTGTGCCATACTTCCAGCATATATGGTGAAGCTTTGGGAAGAGTCTCTTGCTTTTTTGCTCATGTTGAATCCTGCATTTGGCCAGTGATCGTCTCCAGTTCTTGGACTTGAACCAGTGACCTGTCGTGTTGCCTGCAAATCTTGGGATTGTTGCCACTGCAGCCTGTGAGCCAAAAATGTACGATACTGTCTGCCAATGTTGAGTTCGTCAGCCCCTTTAGCTTTGTGAGTCAGGAGATGCCTCCAGTTTGCTCCTGTGGGCCTAGAAAGCAGAGCTGGAGCCCAACGTCGAAGGGTGTCCACCCAGCCCCTAGAGCTGGCACTCTGAATTTGGACTTCTAGTCTACTCTTCCCCTAGAGCCAACAGTCTGAACTTGGACTTCTAGCCTCCTAAACTGTAAGAGAATAAATTTGTTTGTGAAAGCTGTGGTATTTGTTATAGTAGCACTAGAGAACTGAGACACCTATATACACATCAATTCCATATTTATTATCTTTGGGTATATGTTAAATTCCTCAGAACTCCAAAAGAGGAGATTTATAAAGTTATCTTATGTACTGATTTTAGCTTTCTGAAAAGCCAACATGCAAAATCTTTAAAAATGGTATGATTTCATTAAATTGAATTTAATTGTCAGAAGCCTCCATCAATCAGGCTTTTTTTTAAAAAAAAAAAAAAGATGCCAATCAAAAGAACACATTTTATATAGCGCAGTAATAGAAACATTAACAATACAAAATTCACTACTGAATTGCATTCTGCAAGGTTTTAAATCTAAAAAGAAATATTCAATTATTTTTACTATCTTGTACTTGGCAAGGCAGGTAAATGGTCCACTGTATTTTAAAAAGATTTTGAACAACAATATAAAGAAAAAGTATTTTTATGTAAAACTTAAACATAAAATTTAAATAGCAATTATTTTTTCCATTATCCTTAGTTAAAATACCAGCTTATTCATAAAAGTTTCTCTTACAAAAAAAACTTATGCACAAAAAATTTGTAAAGACAATATATTTGAAGTAATCAATCCAATGTGACTCATACCTAATTCATAAATGAAACAATTAACGTATTTATTATTAGTTAGTATATGCTTACATAGTGCTTACTATGTGCCACAGTAAATGCTTTACAAATATTAATTCATTTTAATCGTAATAAAAGGAGTCTTGGTGGTGTAAACTGTCAAGAGTGTGCAACTGCTAACAAAAAGGTTGGCAGTTGAAACCCACCTAGCAAATGTGGTAGAAAGATCTGATGGTCTGTTTTGGTAAAGATGCTACTGAGATGATTCTGACACACAGTGACCCCCCACCCCCATTGGGTTTCCAAGGCTATGAATCTTTACAGAAGTAGATTGCCTCATTCTTCCTCTCATGGAACAGCTGGTGGGTTTGAACCACCAAACTTCTGGTTAGCATCCTGATGCCTTACCCACTACCACGAAAACCCTATGAAATAGTTCTAGTCTGTCATCACATGAGGTTCACTATGAGTCAAAATTAAGTCAGTACAACCTAACAACAATAGTAATCATCGACCACCACCACCAACAATGAGGCTTTGGTGGCTTAGCAGTAGAATTCTTGCCTTCTACACAAGAGACCTGAGTTAAGATTCTCAGCCAATGTATTTCATGTGCAGCCACCACCCATCTGTGTGTGAAGGTCTGCATGTTGCTATGATGCGGAATAGGTTCAGTAGAGCTTCCAGACTAAGGTAGACTAGAAAGGCCTGGCAATCTACTTCTTATGAAAACCTTATGCATGAAAACAGTCCAATTTGTAACTGAGCATGGGGATAGTACAGGACTGAGCAGCATTTTATTGTACACGGGGTCATTGTGAGGCAGGGGATGACTCAGCAGTAGCTAACAATAACAACAGCATCACAATGAACATAGAGTGGAAGTATTATTATCTCCATCTTACAGAAGAGAAAATTATGGCACCAAAAGATCAGTTAATCAAATATCTCATAGGCCCTACGTGATAGAACTGGAATTACCAAGCTTACTGGCTCCAGAGTCTGGTTCTTTACTATGCTTTGCATTCACTCTACTGCATGCCTTCCTGACATTTAATTCTATTGAAATGAAATGACAGTTCTCATCCGATAACCCATAAACAAAGTGAAAAGTAGTAACACATAACTAGGAATGAGACTAAAATACATTAAGAAATTGTTTCTTTTTCCCCTGTAACTTTATACAACTTTGAAATTCTCCCATAATGTAAATTCTTATACCTTTCTTTATTAACTACTCCTTCCAAATTCTTATTTCTCCAACCCATCTCCCCACATTAGCTTTTGTTCCTTCAGAACACAATATACCCTCAAATCTTTTCTATCTTAAATGAGGGTGCAAGGAGGAGGAATATAGAAAATGACATTTGAACTCCTTAACCTTCTATTTAGCCTCATTAGTTCTTTCTTTCATAACTTCCAATATTCATTTATTACTCATTTACCCACTGTAATCTAGATTCCAACCATACAACCCTACTGAAACTGGACTTTATTCTGTGCCTCTGATCTATGTGTCTCTTATGTTACTTTTTAAACAAAAACTATACAGAGAAAATAAAAACCCTTCTGTCTCCTTTCCAGTATTTTACAGGGCTGTTACAGGTATTTTATGGGCTGCTTCTAAGTATCTTTTTACTCACTTTATACATGTTCTCCCTGAATAATCCCACCTACTCCCAGTGTTTCAACTACTTATATGCTGCCAACTCCTAATATCCAGCTGAGATCTTCCTCCAGAGGTCCAATCTCTGTATGTTAACACCTAATGGAATCCACAGGCAACATCACTCAAAATACACAAATCTGAGCTCATCCTCTTTTCAAGTAAGTCCTTCCTATTTTTCTCTATTTCAGTTAACTAACACTAAGTTATCCCATTTCCCAAGACAGAATCTGAGGGCCATTCTAGACTCTTTCTTCTTCCTTTTCTGTCAGATCTAATCAATTACCATGCCCTTTCGTTCTTACTGAATTCATTTCCTTCTCCCTAGATAATTAATAAATTCCTCCTTCCTGGTTTCCTTGCTTCACTGCTCCCTAGTCTTTTTGCACACTCATGAAGCAATGAATTATGTACTATAAAAATCTAATATCATTCTCAAAATTCTTCAAAAGCTTCTCTATTATGACATAAAATCTACAAAGGCCTTCCATAATCTGGCCCCTGCCTATCTGCCCTTATTTCCTACTCTGCTCACCCATAAGCATTAAATTCAGTAATTAATAACTTTTTATATTCCAAGCTTGCCAGGGTCTCTTGGCCTCTAATCTTTTAAGATGCTGTTTTTCTCTTCTAGAAATGTCCCAACTCAGGAAATATCCATACCCACCAAACTCCTACTCAACCTTCATGTATCAAATTCAAACACTACTACCTCTATGAAGCAATCTCTGCCTGAATATGCTTCCTTAAATGTTAAGTGGGGGATAAATATCTACTCATATAATTGTCAAGAGGGTTAAATGAGAGTATAACACTTAGCAGTGAACCTGGCACTGTTTCCCTATATACCTAGTGACTGTGTAAACTACAACTGCTGGCTTTTTATTCCCATTACTCATTTTACTCTAAGTTGATGCTACCTACGTATTTTTTAAAATTTATAATTCCTGTCACAATAGTACTCTATAAACATCTGTTGAATAAATAAAAATACAAGCTTCCAGTTCTCAGCATAATATAGAGAACTGGGATCACAGAGCAATTGTTAAAATTCACAACACTGAGAATTTTTTCTAAAAATACTAACTGGAGGAGTAAAATTCTCATTAATAGCTTATGTTTTCTAAAGATAACTACTTTGACATCTACCAGAGCCTATTCTGGATGGATATAAATTCAATAGTTTCATGTAAATCAATTATAATGTGTCTTTCCCATTCTCCATCAATGTTATAATTCTAGTTTATAAAAAAATGATCAGAAAGTACATTAGTTAACCAACAGCTCCTACAGAACTACTGTATAACAGTGAGATACAACTGCACATATAAATTCTTTCAAATGAGGCCTTGGAAAAATAATCTGTCTCAATAAAGACATACATTTGTGTGTGTGTGCAAGTGCATGTAGGCATGCGTGCATATATGTGTGTGTAAGGTGTATGGGAGGAAGAATCTATGTAACTTTTGTTGAAATCAGAGTTATCAGTGCAGACAAGCTACACTGTTTCTTAATGAATCATATTACGAATCCCATCATAATTACTCTCAGTATATAACAACACCAGCTTCAAATTTTATTTTCAGTAGATTAATTACTCATTACTTTTTCCTTTTATTTCTTGTTAAATAATAAAAAATGTAGCAGTAATGTAATTTTGTGAATTCACAGAATTTCTTCAGAAACATGTCACAAAATGTGTTTTAAAAGAGTTTCAAAATTAAGACAAAAAACTTGTATTAAATCTCATTTTTAGGTTTCTAGTAGAATTAGTATCTTTTGCATTGCCCACAAAGCATTTGAAAATGTTCCAAATAATCTAACCTACCTATGTCATTTCCAGAGGAATAGCTACCATGACTTTCTGTCTCCTCCAGAGACAGTATCTTGAATGATGCTAAAGGAGTAGAACCAGGCTGAGTAGAGATCATTCCTCTGAATCGTGTTACTGTCCAAGTACGAACATGATTATTATCTGCACAAACTAGGAAAGAGAACACAATAGAGTTGTTAAATATAGATTGTAAGAGCATCAACATCACTCATAAACAACATTTAACTTTTTTTATTTTTTCACAATGATCTACATTAAAAAGATCATAGCACATACTGAAGGGAAAATGATATATTTATCTCAAAATTATAGTTAACATGGTACACCAAGGCAACAAAAGTGAGAATATTGAATATGGGTTTATCTTTCTGGAAATTTAAGGTATTAGCAAATCTATGGATCCTTATAAATACAGATTGTGGGGTATAATGTTAGGGTTATGTTTAAAAAAAAAATGTAAGAGAGGAAGTTGAATATTATCCTGTTCTGTGGCTAAACTTCTACATACCAAATAAGTTGTCTGGATTATTTTTTTCCAATCACAGAGATTATTTCTGCTTATGCTATTCAACAATTAAACAAACTAGATTAGGAGTTAAGGAAAAATTGTTAGCACAAATGATATTTCTCAAATACATGTGTAGAAACTAGCTATTTGTTGTCCATTCAGTTACATTAAGGAAAAATAAGGTTATGTGTGAAAGCTGAAAATTATGTTTACTTCAAAAAAAAGTTTGCATTTAAGAAATATGCTCCACTTAATATTTATTAAATGAAAATAATATTAAATGGGTATATACTGAGGTATTTCCTAACATAACCCATCTCAATTTTTTGTACTGAATACACACTGCACTAACCAAAAAAAAAACAAACTCATTGCCATCAAGTCGATTTGATTCACAGCAACCCCTCCTTGGGTGTTTAAGGCAGTATTTCTATGGAAGAGTGCCCAATCTTCCTTCCAAGGAGTGGCTGGGGGTTTCAACTGACAGCCTTCTGGTTAGCAGTCAAATATCTTAGGCACTACACCACCAGAGCTAGAAAATATAAAATAAAATAAAATAAATACCTACAAAAATTGTAGGTTTTTCCCATGTCTTCATAAAAAAGTATACCAAATCACCATTTATTATGATTTCAGACAATGTGCTCTTATTAGCAATGTGTTATGAACTCATCAGTGATAATTAGGAATGTATACAAAAAACACACATTTCCTATGTAGTAAAATGTTACAGTTGTACATTTTAAACAAAACTTTAAAAATAAATTTACTTTTGGCAAACAGTAACAAAAAACATTCTGAACAGTTTTACTTTTATGCACTAAAGTTCTCAATTTCTCAGAATGTTAGTTTTCTGGTAAAAAAAGACATTTAGTTCCAGGCTGTTTAATCAATTTCCTAATAATCATTTCCTGGTTTCACCATGAGGTTGCAGATTCAGAAAAATAATTTAAGTATCTTTGGCCTATTCCACTGCGAAGTCATGGCAATTTTGTTAAATGTTGTTGTTGTTGTTGTTATGTGCCACTGGATCAGACCCGACTCATAGCGACCCCTCCTTGGGTTTCCGAGGCAGTATCACTACGGAGGTAGATTGCCCATCTTTACCTCAAGTTTGTATTTAAGGTGTTAAAAAGAACAGTATGCAAAAAAGTTATTACATAATTACATAAATGCTGAGATCCACCAGGTGGCAGAATAACACACTGAGTACACACTGCATACTCCAGGTTTTTGGTTAAAGTAGACATTTTACTTGATAAATTTATTTAAATTTCAAACCTACATGAAATACCTAATGTTAAAATGCAAATTTTGCTAAACAGTTATTTGCATTCTCCAATAACATTAGCACCTTCAAAACAATAGCAATTATTACCGAGCAACTCTGAGTTGTTGTTGTTGTTGTTATTTGCCATTGAGTCAAACCCGACTCATAGTGACCCCCCTTGGGTTTCCGAGGCAGTATCACTACGGAAGTAGGATTGCCCAACCTTCCTTCCGAGGAGTGGCTGGTGGGTTTGAACCGCCAGCCATCTGGTTAGCAGGCAAGTGTCTTAGCCACTATGCTACCAGAGCTCCCGAGCAACTCTGAGTACTGTCCTTTAAACATCACCAACCCTACCAGTCTCTTTTCTCAGAGGATCAGAATACTTTATTTCATACAACAAATATTTATTCCGTATCTTCTATGAACCAGAACTATATTAAATGCTGAGAACGGGGTAGAAAGTAAAAGCTTCTACTATGGTAGAACTTGTGTTCTAGAAGAAGGATGCAGGTAATAAGCAAATAAATGATCAAGTGATAAGTTAAGAAAGAAACAAACCAAGGTATTGTTAGAGAAGTAACTGCTAGGAGTTTGACTAATTTAGCCAGTGTGGCTAAGGAGGTCTTCATTGAGGAGGTATTTGAAATGGGACTCAAATAACTGGAAGGCAGTTAAATAAATATCTAGAGGAACAGTATTTTCAAGTAAAGAGAAAAACAAGTGTAAAGGTCCTAAGGCATTTTTAAGAATTAGAAAGACCAACAGAACAGAGTGTAACGAGCAAGGAAAAACACGGGACGTAGATCCGAAAGGCAGACAGAATCCAGAACAGAGAGGGCCATACAGGCCAAGGTATGATATTTAAATTTATTCTAAATACAATTTAGGGAAGCCATTGGGAGTCAGATCTGTCTTGTATTTTTAAAAGCTATTTCTGGCTTCAGTGTGGAGTATGAACTATAGAGAGGCAAGACAGAAAGAGGAAAAGAGGTGAGAAGCTACTGCAATAATCTAGGAGATAAATGATTTATTAGACAGGTAGCACTTTGTCTCTACAAAGTGAATGAAGTGATCAGATTTGTGACATACGTTAGAGTAAAGCCAACACTACTTTATGGATTGTGCAAATATAGGGGGTGAGACAAAGGGAGGAATAAAAGGTGAATCCTGTATTTTCAGATTGAGAAGATAATGATATCGTATACTAAGATGGCTTCTGAGAATACAATCAAAAGTTCTATTTTGTTCATGTTAAATTTGAGATGCTTATTAAACATACAACTGAAGATATAAGGGGAGTGGAGATATATGTTTAAAACTCTGTGGATGGTCAACAGTTGGAGGAAAACTATCTATGAGTCAATGGCATATAAATAATACTTAACACTCAAGTCATCAGGTAAAGTTAAGACAAGGAAGAAAATCAAATATCTAGGAAAGAGGCAGGAACAGTCTAACACTTAGCAATTAGGTGAAAGAAGAGGAACCAGCAACAGAGAAAGACTCTTCAGGGAGGCAGGTGAGTATTAGGCAAATATTGCTTTATGGAAGCCCAAAAAACAGACTGTTTCAAGAAGAAGGGACTAGTCAACTGTGTCAAATACTGACATGTCATGTGAAGATGATCACAGAAAAATGAACACTGTATCTTGTTGTTGTTGTTATGTGCCGTCGAGTTGGACCCGACTCATAGCGACCCCTCCTTGGGTTTCGACGTAGTATCACTACGGAAGCAGATTGCCCCATCTTCCTTCTGAGGAGTGGCTGGTGGGCCTGAACCTTCTGGTTAGCAGTCAAGTGCCTTAGGCACTATGCTACCAGAGCTATCTAGGGATAAGCAAATCAAAGGTGACCTTAGAAAGCAGCTTCTGTAGCATACTTGGGGTGGACGACCAATTAGAAAGGTAGAGGGAAGAATGGAGAATCAGAAAGCAGTGACAGGCAACTATTTCAAGAAGTATGATTATAAAGGGTACATGGAATCAAGAGTGATTTTGTTTCTTTGTTATTGTTGTTATTTCTGTTGCTATGGATTATGCTAGAGTATATCTGTATGCCACCAAAGATTGTCCAGAGAAGGAAAGAAATTAATGATGATGTGATAAAGAGAGTGTGTTTTATAGGTAGGTAGTGCCTAAGGCATCTGACTGTTAATCAGAAGGTTGGCGGTTCAAACCCACCAGCCACTCCATGGAAGGAAGACTGGGCATCTACTTCTGTAAAGATTTACTCCCTCAGAAACCCAGAGGCAGTTGCTATGAGTCAGAATCAACTCAGTGAGTTTGGTTTTGGTAATGTGTTGACAAAACACAGGTTCTTTTGAGGAAAAACCATTGCATAGGTACTTGTAAGTAGAGTGCTTTTTCAAAAGATCAAAAGCGGGAGGGGATACAAGCAACGAAAGAAACAATAAATTGGACATCACCAAAATTAAAAACTTTTGTGCACCAAAGGACATTATCAAGAAAGTGAAAAGACAACCTACAGAACGGGAGAAAATATTTGCAAATCATGTATCTGGTAAGGGCTTAATATGTAGTTAAAATTCAACCACAAAAAAGACATACAACTCAATTTAAAAATGGAAGAAAAACCTGAATAGGCAAGAAGTTATGGAAATGACCAATAAATGCACCAAATTGAAACCACACTGTGATACCACTTTATACCTACTATGATGGCTGCTATTAAAAACACCAACAGGGACAAAAAATAGGAAAAAACAAGTGTTGGCAAGGATATGGAGAAACTGAAGCCCTTATCCATTTCTGGTATGGAGTAAAATGGTATAGCTACTAGGGAAAAGTTTGTTAGCTCCGACAAAAGTTAAATGCAGAATTACCATATTACCCAGCAAAACTCAAAAGAACTGAAAACAGGGACTCAAAATATTTATATGCCAATGCTCCTTGCAGCATCATTTACAATAGCCAAAAGGTAGGAACAACCCAAGTGTTCATAAACAGATAATGGATAAACCAAATGTGATATGTAAGTACAGTGGAATACTATTGAGCCATAAATAGACTCCACTATACTACCACATGAATGAACCTTGAATATATTATGCTAATCAAAACAAGCCAGACACAAAAGGACAAATATTGTATGATTCCACTTATATGAAATATCTAGATTAAGCTAATTCACAGAGACAGAAAGTAGGTAAGAAGTTACCAGAGGGTGGGACAAGAGGAGAATAGAGAGTTATTGCTTAACGGGTACAATTTCTGTTTATGGTTATAAAAAGTTTCAGAAACAGACAGTGATGATGGCTACACATTATGAATGTAATTAATGCTGTTGAACTATATACATAAAAACAGTTAAAACAGAAACATTTTATGTTATATATATAAATTACCATAAGAAAAAAAAAAATTAAGCCTCCTAGGGGTTAAGTAGGGAGCTCTGGTAGCATAGTACCTAAGGCATATGACTGCTAACGAGAAGGCTGGCGGTTCAAACCCACCAGCCACTCCTCGGAAGGAAGATGGGGCAATCTACTTCCGCAGTGATACTGCCTCAGAAACCCAAGGAGGGGTCGCTATGAGTCAGGTCTGACTCGACGGCACATAACAACAACAACAACAGGGGTTAAGTGGTCAAGACCTGCCTCTGTGCCCTTCATTCACCTGAACTCTACTTAATAAAAGTATTGTCTTTTTCCACATATAATGCGCCCACATAAATAATATGCACACATATCTAACACACAAGGTGCAGTTAAGAAACAAACATGTGAGGGGGTTGCACAGTTTGCAAAACTTGTGTGTTATTTGCATAAAAATATGATAGTCCCATTTTAATCTGACTATATATTGAATCTCTATATAATTTTAAAGGCGTTCTGTGGCGCAGTGGTTAAAGCATTTGGCTGCTAACCAAAAGGTTGATGTCTTGAACTCACCAGCTGCTCCATGGGAGAAAGATGAGACATCTGTTTCTGTAAAGACTTCCAGTCTTAGAAACCCTACGGAGCAGTTCTACTCTGTCCAGTAGGGTCATCATAAACTGGAACCAACTCGATGGCAGTGGGTTGGTCGGTTGGTCTATGTAATTTTAGAGTCACTTACTTTATGCATCATTATTACTACAAACAAGAACACTCATGCATTTAATACTTTTCTTCTAAGTATAAAGAGCTAAAGTATTTAATAGTATCTCAGTACAGTGTTTTATAATCTAGTTTTAATTACACCCAAAACAATTAGCTATTCAACATAACCATATTCATTCATTCATTTATATAAGGCCAAGGTATTTCAGCCCCACTTGGTGTTTAAATTACACTAGAGAACAGTGAAAGAAACATCAGCTTTTTTATATTAGGTAATTTTCATATGAACAAACCTGATATGTGAGAAGGATGTTAACAAAACTAAGTTTGGCAAGAGATACCCTACAAAAGATTTAACATAAAAGTGCCTTTAAATACAAAGTTCTACTGATATACCTGAGTCATGATCCAATCTTAACCTTTTTCGAAATCACCTATTACACAAGTGAATGATAAAATTCTTTCAATGGTATTTCACTTTGTGATCAGTAGTGCTTGTTAAGCTCAAAAATTTAGTGTCCTAATGTTTAAAAACTTCATATGAGGACAGAGGAGCCCTAGCAGCACAGTGGTTTTAAGTGTTTGGCTGCTAAATGAAAGGATGGCAGTTCACGCTCACCACCCGCTCCATGGGAGAAAGATGAGGTAGTTGGCTTCCGTAAAGATTATAGCCTTGGAAACCCTATGGAGAAGCTCTACTCTGTATTACAGGATCACTACGAGTCAGAATCCACTCAGTGGCAATAAGTTTGGGTTGTTTTTTTCTTTTTTTGGTTTGATTAAATGAAAATAATAGAACTACAAAACCCACAAATGTGTTGCTTTGTTCCAATTTCTTTATACATTCTACTAATTTTTTTTTTAAATAATTTTTGCCCTTCTGGTGCCCCGTGAACAAATGCTCCAAGGGATTCATCTCCATAGGGTATGTGGGTGTGTTACCCTGGGTTGAGTGGTCCGTGTGTATGTACATCTTGTTTACTACTGGGCTGAGAGCCAGGCCCTGAGAGTGAGTTTTATTCAAGGCCCAAAATGTATTCCAAGGCCATAGTATTGGGGGCCTCACCAGACTCTATCTGACCAGTAATTCTGGTCATTACTATGTTTTTGGATTTTGTTCCACATTTTTCCTTCCACTCTAGCCAGGATCTCCAGTACTCTCCTGAGTGGTTGGCATTGATAGCCAGGCACCATCTAGTTCTTCAGGTCTCAAGGGCCATCATGTCCCAGGGCTGACGCTTCCAAATGCCTTTGGTTTTTTGCACTCTTCTTCACTTCTAACAATAGGATACCATTAGCTGCATCTTATATGGCCACCTGAAAGCTTTTAAGACCCCATTCGCTACTCACCAGCGTAGGATGAGGAACAAGATTTTTAATGTATTTTGTTGTGCCAATTGAGTCTGGTGTCCCCCAGTTCTATGGTCAGTCCTGAGTCGGTAGATCTGTTGGATCTCTCTCCCACAGTGTCTGTACATTCAATTAATTTTTATAAGATGATTTAACATTAATAAACACATTTAAAGCTACATCTTTAGTATTAAACCTTAACTCATTATATATCAATTTATTCTTGGAAAATATCTCTAATAAAGAACTCAACAGCATTATGGTATTTTGAAATGAAATATGACATGAGAAAACAATACATAAGACTAGAAAGCAAATAAAAGATACTTTCTAAATTTATATAAACTACAACCATAACAAAATCAAAGAAATCTTTCAAAGAAAATCTTGACATTTCTTTAGTTATTAACCTTTTCTACCATTTCTTTTATTATTTTCCTCACATAAGACACTGATTTTATAGTCTCTTACTCTGTAGAAAGAGTGTGGAAAATTACACACTGGTAAAATTTTACATGAGATGAAAATCCTTATCAGTAATGATAACATCACTTTACCTGATACGAGATGCTTCTCTGACAACATGATTTTTGTAACAGGACTCCGGTGAACTGTGAAAGTCTGGAAAAGCTGAGGGCCTGACCCAACTGTCTCTGGGTGTTGTACAATTACTCGTACTGCTCCAGAGCTCGTACCATAGGCGATCTCAATCCAGTTACCGCTGACACCTACACAAAGCCAGAAGTGGACAAGTGTTATAGTAGATGACAATGATTTTATAGCAGATGACTATGTCCTTGCAAAGACTTCCTGTGATATAAGAGAAAGAGCTGGAACAAGTGAGTGGCTGGCTTACACACTTTCATGGGTGTGGTTATTCTTCAACTGATGGTAAAGGGGATGTGAACTTTTGAAGTATAAAAGGGATAATGGCTAGAAAAGCCAGGGGGTGGCCTGCAGTGTAGTAAATTACTTTGTGTGGCTTTTCTACCCATAAGTCTTTGTAAACTCCAAAGTGGGATTTGCTATGAGCAACGAGGAGCTCCTAATTGCTGAAGGTGTCCACCTGGAGTATTTCTGTTGGGCGTGGCACAAAACAATGTTCTGGGAGGTGCCCACTCTCTCTCAGGTGCTTAGAGTTCTGATGCTATAATTGGCTAGTTTGACTACCCTGCGGGCTCTAAAGGAGACCTCCTGGAGGCAGAACTCTCTCTGACTGCTGGTTGAGGAAGACATGCTGCTGAAAGAGACACGGGCTCCTGAGACACGCGTTGCTGGGAAAGAGACGCAAGAGACACTCATTGTTGAGTGAGACACCGAGGGACCAGCACTGCTGCTGGGAAAGAGACTGTGAGAGACTGTTGGCTGAGGGACGGTGGGCTGGGAGAGAGACTGAGCATTCTTCCTGAACTTGAGTTGTAGCCTGGTGCTTCCCTAATAAACCCTGTAATCTGTGAGTTCTGTGTGGCCATTGCAGCGAATTATCGAACCCAGGAGAGAGGTGGTGGGTGCTTTGGGAGGAACGGTTGGTGAAAGGGCTGGAGGGAGGCAGCATGTTTGGCCTTGCAGTAATAGGCCTTGGGTTACTGCTGGTAATCCTGTCTTCCTCTTGTGAGATTAGAGGAGGTCAGAACATGTGGCCTCCTTGCCGTTTTTGCAAAGGGTTAGCACCAGCCCAGGATCCAATTCAGTAGAAAAATCTTAAAACTTCTCTGACCATCTTAAAAATCATTATTTCCGTTATGAATCTTTTCCTAACCCTCACTCCAAGACAGAACTGCTCATTTCCTTCCTTGTACTATGTATTGCATTGTATCATAGCAACTATAACACACTAATCCTGTATTTCCATGTCTATCCGCACCTATTCCTTGTTGATAGAGAATGCACTGTAATCATTCTTTTTAGTCTTTGGCCGTTTAAAGACTATATGAGACATAGTAAGTACTTTATAAATTTTTAATGAATTAATAAATTTGATATGCTAAGGATTCACTGAAACAACATAGTATTCCTAAAGCAATATTCCATATAACCTCTAGGCTAGAATGACCTCTGTTTGACTTTTGTTACAATATTGAATCTTCTTTGAATAATCAAAAACATACTATTATTTAACAGTTTCAAAACACTGGACTATGAGGAAAAATACATACCCCTTACGTTGTACTCACCAAGGGCTGCCTCTTTTAATTCTGCAGCTATCTCATTTCTGTCAGGTTCATAATACGGGTTTTTTTTTTTACAAAAAAAAAAAAAAAACACATCTTA
>NW_006921600.1:5485986-5493134 GCF_000298275.1 Orycteropus afer afer
AAAAAAAAAAAAAAAAAATACAAGCACCCAGACCCAATCACAAATTCTTACACTACTCTACTGAGGGTGGAGCTCAGTGGTCTGTATTTTTCGAAATTTTATAGGCAGAGAACTCTTTAGCTTTAATGCCTATTGTTTCCGATTCACCTAAAATACCTGAATAAAAGAGAAAGAACGTGCCATAGAAAGCACTTCTCATAACCTAAAAGATGACTACACATTCATGCCTACAAAGTTCCCCTGCTACTACAAAGGCCAAAAGCTCACTGATTTGTAAAGGTTTCCTAGTTTTATACTCACTTTTCATTATATTAAAAAAAAAAAAAAAAGAAAAAGAAAAAACAAACCTCACTGCCATAAAGGGAGCTCTGGTAGCGTTGTGCCTAAGGCATCTACTGCTAACCAGCAGGCTGGCGGTTCAAACCCACCAGCCACTCCTCAGAAGGAAGGCTGGGCAATCTACTTCCCTAGTGAGACCGCCTTGGAAACCCAAGGAGGGGTCGCTATGAGTCGTATCCGACTCGACAGCAGTGAGCGAGACACAGAAGCAAGCAGAGATTTGGGAAGATGGATACCAAGCCACATGAAGATCACTGAGAACAGGAGACAAGGATCTTCCTCCAGACTTGACAAAGAGAGAAAACCTTTCCTTACACCCTGAATTTGGACTTTTACCCTCCTATGAGAAAATAAATGTCTGTTTGTTAATGCCATCCACTTATGGTATTTCTGGTACAGCAGAACCTAGATAACTAAGACAATAATATTAAATATCAAGGAGGAATCAGGAGCCCTGGTGATGCAGTGGTTAAAGTGCTCGGCTGCAAGCCAAAAAGTCAATGGTTCCAACCCACCAGTCACTCCATGGAAGAAAGATGTGATAGTCTCCTTCTGTAAACATTACAACCTTAGAAACCCTATAAAAACCAAAAAACCCAAACTTATTACCGTCGAGTTTGGTTTGCTGAACCTTATTCTAGAGTAACAACAATACAGATTAAATTCTTTTGTATTTTCAATCAAATTCATCTGAATATGGAAAAATATTCCTTTCATACTGGAGATTATGACTTCTTTTAATTAATTCAGTAAAATGTAAATCTTGTGCAAATACATTCAAACCTATTATGGATATTATTAGACAAGTGTCAGTATTTCCTAGAATTCCTGTCATTACAGATAAATTTAAAATGTCCCATTATGTTTATCTGTCACCCTGAATTATAAAAATTCTTAATTACTCTACAGAACTAATCTATTACTTTCATTGCAGTGGCCTTATTTAGAAAGGTAAGGAAAGCTTTATACACTGAACTGCCAAATAAAATTGTTCTTTTCCACAACTTAAATTTAAAACTTCCCCAGGAGGTAGGCTCACTTGCCAATAGAGAGTCATGGTCCAAGAGCTTTTTGTTGTTACTGCTTAAAAAGTAAAAGTTGCTAATTATGTCTCACCTATTTTAACAGGGGGAGCTCTGGTGGCATAATGCCTAAGGCATTACTATTAACCAGAAGGCTAGCAGTTCAAACCCAGTCAGCCACTCCTTGGAAGGAAGACTGGGTAGTCCACTTCCATAGAGATACTGCCTTGGAAACCCAAGAAGGGGTTGCTAAGAGTCGTAAAACGACTTGACAGAAATAAGGTTTTATTTATTTATTATTTTTATTGTAACAGGAGGCATACAGGTGAATTTTTTTTTCTAATTTGTTAATACTATTACAAATGCCTAAAGCACTTGACTGCTAACCAGAAGGCTGGCGGTTCAAGCCCACCAGCCACTCCTTGGAAGGAAGGTTTGGCAATCTACTTCTGTAGTGATACTGCCTCAGAAACCCAAGGAGTGGTTGCTATGAGTCAGGTCCAACTCAACGATACATAACAACAGCAACAACATTACGGTATTACTTAACAAATATAATTCCAAAAAGGAAAAGCTTTAATTTTCCATCATAAATTATGTTTATCAGTCATGTTTGAGTTCATTACTAAAACAAATGTAAACTTTAGATTAACACAGATAAATATCCTTAGTGATACAGTTCTCAAAAATGACCAACTAGTTCTAGTTACATGATAAACTAATAAATAAAAACATGTTCTAAAAAAAAAAAGCTTCAAAAATTTATAATAATTTCCCCTTGTACTAACTTGTTTTAGGTGTGAGGTAAACACTCAGAGCAGTGATAGCATCATTGGAGGGATCATGATAAAGTTCAGTTACAAGAAGATCATTATCTTTCATTCGTAAAGGGAACTTCTGCATATCTAAAAATAAATAAATAAATAAATAGTATTTAAATAAATATTTCATCTATTCAAAACTAAAAATAGTAATGTTTTCTTGCTCTTATTTTAAAAGTCTTATTAAATAAGAACATTTCAATTAAATAAGAACATACACTTACCTATGTAATATATTGATCCATTGTTACACCCCAGTAGAAGGAATGACCCAGCAGTGTCATAACTAGTTATAGGAACAACATCTTGAACCTGATGTAGGGAGATTATTATATGTTAGATAATAATTGTAATTTATATGTTCTGCTCAATTTCCTCAGAATTAAAATTCTTTTAATAAAAAGGACAACATCTAAGTTGGGCATAGAAAATGAACTTTGTTTACACACGAGTGCACGTACATGCGTGCACTCACAAGGAACTCTGAAGAACCACTAATATAGTTTTTTTTGTTTAAAAGAGGTGTTTTTATTATATCTCCAAGAGCACTATTTTGCTTTTTGGAATGCAGATAGATCATCCAATTCTACATTTAATTCTAGATAACAGCATGTCACAACTGGAAAGCCAAGTCCAACTAGGTCCCTTTCTCCCTTCTCTCTCTTACACAAGAGATTAAATCTTTTTTTTTTTTTAATGTCTGGGCAGACTCTCACAGTTCACAGTTACTAAGGGACAAAATCACAAAACTGATCAACTGCTTTTCCAGAATAGTACTTGTTCTCTTGATAATTTATTATTTCTTTGAAAAAGTAATATCCTCTATTTCCATTCTTCCTGCTGAGAATTTTACTCTGTTTCCTAAGAAATGGCAAAGCAAACCAAAAACATTCTCGTGTACTTTTGTTTTCTGCAGTACTGGAATAAACAAGTAGCTTTTCCAAGCAACTCCATCTAGTCTACAAATTAGTAACCACTTGTATTTGTGCTTGAAGAAAAAGCAAAGAGCATGCTTTCTACCACCCACATGCACACACAAGAAGGAAGTGTTAGTGATAGCAGTGGCAATGATATCAAAATTAATCTTTCCTACTTATACCCTGAGATGCATGTGAAACTTCACAGAATACATTCCAATGAAATACTAGACACCAAGTTTTGGATGCAAAAGAAAAAAAATGATTTCCAATAATTTGAAAGTAAAAAAAATGTTAAGGGACTTTTATTTATAATATTTGGTTTTCATCTGAAAAGGTTAAAACCTAAATATTATCTGCTTAACATATGAGTACATATACCAGGTATTAGCCATGAAAACAAGTACTGGACTGGAGATTGGGGACACAAGAGATCATTTCTGTTCTCTAGAAACTTGTAAATATGAGGGAAAGAAAGATCTATAAAGACAACTGCAGTATGATAGCCACTAAAAAAGCCAGTGTGTAATACAATAATAGAACAAGGAGAAAGTATTCTCCACTCTATTGGGGTGAGAAGGGCAAAACCAAGGAAGAGCTCAGTGAGGAAGTAAAGCTTGAAGTGTTAAGTAGAGAAAGAGAAAAGGGTATGTCCAACAGCACAGTCAGTATAAAAGCACAGAATGAGGTCCATTCTAACTACAAAAAAAGAACTAAAACTTGAAAATAATGATTACTCAAAATTGTTCACGACCTTAATAGTTCTGTATGTAACTTTTTGTTGTCATGCACAGTTGATTTGCACTAGCTACATCTCTGCAAAGAGCCAATCACCACTCTTACCCCCAGGTTATGCTTCTGTCTTATCAGAACCAAAAAGTTTTATAGCGGGTGAACAAGGAGAACTTTTCAGTGGTAGTAGTAAAGATGTCTAAACAATGCAGGGAAGACTGCTTTACATCCCCATTGACCAATTTTCTCTTCCCAAGTTGTTCATTGCTGTTGAGTTGATTCCAATTTATGGCAACCCCATGTATACCAAGCATAACTGCTCCACACGGCTTAGAAGGCTGTTGCCCTTCAGAAGCAGATCACCAGGTCTGTCTTCTGAGGTGACTCTTCGTGGGTGCTTACCATCTGTACCACTCAGTGGCCTCACTTCAACTTAGCAAGATCTTTTTTAGCTCTAAGTCTATGAAAAAGCTGTAATTTCAACCACAGAAGCTTCACAGCAGGAAGATAGGGATAAGTGAGGCTATGAGACTCCTCTCCCTTTTGGGTCCATTTTTCAATGAAAGACTAACAGCAGTGTGAAGTTTCCAAAGCACATCTAAGACAAACATTTTTACCATTGCTACTCTAGGAGGATGGGGTCTAGGATTAGCACTTTCCTAACTCTCACCTGCAACCTTTTACCAAGTCCTGTTTTTCTTTTAATGTCACCTCTCAGTATAGGGAGAACAGAGAACGTAGAGAATGAATAGGTTACAGAGGAGCTAGTACAACTGTTACCAAGTTCTGCTCTTCTGGCATAAGCAAGAAGTCAGTCAGTCATTGTGTAGCCACCTCCTTCTTACCCTCACAACTTCATTTTAAGAAGCAGACAAATCATACTGATTAATATATCTAGTTCAGTGATGGTGGTCAAAAATCTGAGATGGAATTTCTTTCCTATGATAGTACATAGTGACTACTATTAATTTCTAAGTACAAGTTTCATAATTCACAAATAATCAGTCTGTATTATTGAGCAATACAAGGACCCTAGAATCTTTTTACCCCAATAACTCCAACTGTATAATAATCATTTTTTGCAGTATGACTTAATCCTCATCCATTACTTTTTAAATAATCACTTATATACCCTCCCATTTTGAGAATAATCACCAGTTGCCTTCTGGTTTCAGTTACTGATAAGCAGTTGGTTTTAAGTCTAATTATAGATAACCTGTCATTACTCTGTGGTCACTTTGATTGTTCAGTTATTTCCATGTTTAAGTTTAATGACTCTCTCTAATTTGTTTCCATGTGCAGCTTAGAAGTTTTTGGGGGTTATGTGCTTACTTTCAGTAGATACCATATCTGCACACTATGTCCTCTCTTGAGAAAGTGTCCCTTTTGGCTTCATGTCTGTATCTAGGAATGTAAATGGCCCTGAACCAGTTTTTCCATTAATTTCTCAAACTGGAGTTCCCACACCACAAAGGCATATGTTTGTATTCCTACTAATTTACATACTTGTACTACTAATTTAGATATTTTGGTTTCAATAGCTTTCTCCCCTACCCCCCACACTGCTCCAGAACCAAGATACAAAACAAATGTCAAACTATCTTGATCCAAAATTACTAAGCCCAAATTTCCCAGTCTTCTCTTAACTGCCTTAGTTTTCTAGCTACTATAATAGAAAAACCACAAATGAGTGGCTTAACAAACATAAATGTATTTTCTCACAGTTCAGAAAGCTAGAAATCCAAATTTCAGAGTGCTGGCTCTAGGGGCTGGGTGAAGATCCCATGACCTTGGGCTTCAGTTCTGCCTCTTTTTTAAGGCTGGAGGTGTCTCCTTATTCAGGCAGCGGCTGGCTGCTGAGGCTGATGAATCCAAGATTGACAGGTAAAATGGCACAATATCAAGATCAACAGGCTGCTGGCTCAAGTCCAGGAACTAGAGATGAAGACTCAGCCAAATGTAGGATCCAAATGTCCCAAAAAGCCAGAGATCTTTCCCAAAGCTTCTCCATATGTACTGGAAGCAGGCCATATCCTGAAGGTAACTCCCCTCAACTACTTAGCTATTCACAGCATATTCTACCTATCATGGAGGTAATTCCAACTTCATCACAAAGAATAACTACATCCAGCTGCCAAACCACTCAAAACCACTGCCCAGCCAAGTTGATATACAACCTTAACAACCACAGAGACTGAAGCAGACCTTTTTAAAGTTTCCACTTTTGGTCTGTCCACCCCCATCCCCCAATTTCTACTGTCCCATGGACAGCCTCCTGCACTTGCTAAAATCCCAGGTCCTAGAACCTTTACCTTGCTACATGGTATGCATATATTTGTGTACAAATAAAGAAAACAAATATATTATTGAATAAAAACATGATATACATTGTTTTAGTATTTGTATGCAGTATGTCTATATCAGTGAGAGGGGGTTTTGTGTCATCTAATTCAGCTATGCTATTGTGAATTCTAAGGAAGTAAATATAACAGGACAGTGGCTAGCACACAACAGATATCCAACTAACTTTGGGCACAGGATCTGATATCCACCCTATTTTTACTCCTAATATGCAGAGATACGTAAATCTATTACCACCCCCCATATACACACGCACACACTTCTGACATCAGTCCTATAGATGTCTCACATCAGCAAAGAAGTTAAATCAAAAGACCCTTCCCAATTCTTGTGCAGTCTTGTCCATCAGATCTTAACAATCCACTCTGAATTCCTGTTCCTAGAGCCAATATTTCTTCCACAAGCTCAGCTCTACTGTTCACTTTAAGGCTAGGATGTGACTCAGATGGTAACTTTGGCTAAAGATCTATAATCCTCCAGAATGAACATGAGGTGAGCTCTCTGATCCTTAGCCATCAGAATATATAATGAATTTCCAGCACTAACTTCTTTATAAAACTGTCTTTCTGTTTTGATGTAAGAACAAATTATCTTGCCTTTATTCCTAGTTCTGAGCACTAATGGAGTTTCCAATGTGAAGCTAAATTTAAATTTGAACTTGGGAAATAATGACAAATAGTGCCATTCTGCTATTCATGTAACTCAACCTATACTATCTATCTGAAAACACTAATTTCTTTATTACAAATCTTCTTTTGCAACATAATTTTGTGGGGGATTGTGGTGTAGTAAATTACTTAGTGTGGCTTTTCTACCCATAAGTCTTTGTAAACTCCAAGGTGGGATTTTCTATGAGCAACTGAGGAGCTCCTGATTGCTGAAGTTGACCACCTGGAATATTTCTGTTGGGAGTGGCACAAAACAATGTTCTGGGAGATGCCCACTCTCTCTCAGGT
>NW_006921600.1:5493234-5495090 GCF_000298275.1 Orycteropus afer afer
GGGATTTTCTATGAGCAACTGAGGAGCTCCTGATTGCTGAAGTTGTCCACCTGGAGTATTTCTGTTGGGAGTGGCACAAAACAATGTTCTGGGAGATGCCCACTCTCTCTCAGGTGCTTAGAGTTCTGATGCTATGATTGGCTAGTTTGGCCACTCTGCCAAGCTCAAAAGGAGGCCTCCTAGAGGCAGAAATCTCTCTCTGACTGCTGGTTGAGGAAGACGTGATGCTGAAAGAGACATGCACCCCTGAAAGAGACACGTGCTGCTGGGAAAGAGAGGCAAGAATTACGCACTGCTGAGTGAGACACCGAGGGACCAGCACTGCTGGGAAAGAGACTGTGAGAGACTACTGGCTGAGGGACGGTGGGCTGGGAGAGAGATTGAGCATTTTCCTTGAACTTGAATTGTAGCCTGTGGTGCTTCCCTAATAAACCCTGTAATCTGTGAGTTCTGTGTGGCCATTGCAGCGAATTATCGAACCCAGGAGAGAGGTGGTGGGTGCTTTGGGAGGAACGGTTGGTGAAAGTGCTGAAGGGAGGCAGCATGTCTGGCCTTGCAGTAATAGGCCTTGGGCTACTGCTGGTAATCCTGTCTTCCTCTCGTGGGATTATAGGAGGTCAGAACATGTGGCCTCCTTGACGTTTTTTGCAGCTGGTGTCAGAAGTGGGATTCGATGCAGTGGCTCCAGACTCACAGAAGCATGAGACTTTGTAAAAGGAAGAAGGAAGGGGCCTGGGAAATGAAACTTTGGATTCTTAAATGGTTACTTTCTTTGGTGTTACCTCTTAAAGTAGGTAATTGATCCAGAAGCTAGGGCTTTTGGTTACACCCAGCCAAAGGCCCAAGGCCATATACATAGAATGGGACGGTAATCAAGGTGAAGAGATGAACCAGGAATGTATTTAAAAGGATTATGTGTTTTGGATTATGTATTTATCTGAATGTACTATGGCTACTGAATGTTCTCTTACCTGCTTATACATTAGAAACGATTATGGGGTATGTGGGTAACAGAGCGTGTAAGTCTACCTTCAGCCAATACATGATTGGATATGTTAAAAAGGGGAAATAAAATCTGCCCAGCAGAAACACAGGCTTTTGTTTTAAGCCCTGTGTGTAGAGCCCATACTAGCAGCTTAGGTAGAAAACCTGAGCCCCACCCAGTACTACTCAGGGAAGGGAAGATTTGCATTTGAAGAGAGGACCTGAAGAGAAAAAAAGGTGACTGTTTGGCTTTTTGAATTTCGAGCAAGCAGATAGGCCTTGGGTCCATCAAGGCAGGAAAGTCATGATCCATGAGAGATCTCTCCAGGACTTTTCTAGAGATTTTTCCAGGACTGAAAGTTAAAGGAAGCCAGTGAGTAGTAGACTTGTATGTTACTTGCTTGTGACCACCTGGATCCACCTGAGTGGAAATGGGGGAAGTGCAGCAAAGAAGAAACAGGCTGAGTTTGGTACTCTTTGACCTAGGCCCAGAGGCTGGGGATGAGAGGAAGGGCTGACTGGTCTAAAGTGCAATGAATTGTGAGCCTACGGGCATTGAAATAGTCCCCGAGGACTGAAGATGTGAGAGAAGGTGCTGGCTGGTCTGAAGTGAAGGGAAGAGTGTGACTCCCAAACTTGGCAGCTGGTACCCCATGACCTAGCTGGGATGGCTAGGGCTGAGCTGACAAGAACCCAACCAAACGAAGAGGAAGATGATTGACACAGCTGGTGTTAAGTTGCTGCAATTTGATGGCTTGTGCTGGGCTGGACTTTGCTTGTTTATGGATCCACATGCCTGAAGTTTCCAAGCAGAACAGAAGATTCTCCAGAGAGAAAGGACCATGCTTGTCCCCTCAGAGTACTGGTTTGAT
>NW_006921600.1:5495780-5498981 GCF_000298275.1 Orycteropus afer afer
AACGGTTGGTGAAAGTGCTGAAGGGAGGCAGCATGTCTGGCCTTGCAGTAATAGGCCTTGGGTTACTGCTGGTAATCCTGTCTTCCTCTCGTGGGATTACAGGAGGTCAGAACATGTGGCCTCCTTGCCGTTTTTGCAGGGATTTAATGAAAAGAGAGGATAACAAACTGAAAGATTTCTTCCTTTTTCTTACCCATATCATATACAATGTTTTTTCTTTATTAAAGTTTCATTAACATTTATTGAAGTTGTCCTGAAGAGAAACTGCTATGCCAACAAAACTTTTACAATGACTTTTAGGCTTTTACTTACACACACACACACACACACACACAGAGAGAGAGAGAGAGAGAGTTTCATGACTTCTTCTACTCAAACATTTGAAATCAATTTTGATTATAAGAACTACAAGGATTGTCTTGGGTACTTTCTATTTTATTTATGGACAAACTGTTGCTAAAGGTCAACTCAGAACCTACTCAATCAGTGCCACAGTAGTCAGCCTTATGTCAGAATTGCCTGTTGAGATGTGCAGATCAGACGCTGAGATTTCAGTGCATACTATTGCTGCACTGCACTATAAAGAAATTCATCTGACTGCATTATAAGACTTGTTTGCTGCATGGATGCTAAATTTATCCAAGGTCTTTCTGAAATGTAGTAACAAATCTACTTCGTCAGATATAGTTTTCAATTCATGTATATACCAAACAAGAAGCATCAGGTTATATATAGGACTAAAAGCTTAACTATCCACATTGAGGAAGCTAGTGCAGTTTTCAGGATTTCAGAAGATATTCACTCTTTCATACATAGTTTAAAAATGACAGTAAAAAATAAAGAAGGTAATAAAGAAGCATGTTCCTTTAGAAAGCAAATTTTACTTTAACAATTTTATGGCATAAACAGTATAGTTTTCCTGAGACACTAAAAGCCCAGCCTTGACATAACTGGCCAAGTAACCCACTTGAGAGCAGAGCTTCCACAAATCATTAAAATTAACATCGCTCTTTATACAACCATCACCAGTTATAGAATCCTTCTGATCAAATTCCCACCACTTAAACTTTAGATCCATCTATATCAATCCTTTCCCACATTTCTTGGCTCATCATTTTAGCACTGACACCATTGGCTCACACAGTTTTGCTTCTAAAACATCGATTTTATCATGTCACTCCCCTGCTTTAAGTCCTATAATTTTTCCTCTTTCCTTCAGAATCAGGTATCAACCTCTTTTTAAGAGTCTCATCTGCTTCCTCTTCCTCTCAAGTACTCTTGAGATCATTTAGCTTGCTATCTTTTCTGAACAGGCTATGTATTCTCACAAATCTGTGCTTCCACTCAGGAAATGAAGTTTCTCTGGATAATCTTTCAGTAGCATGGAACTTGAGAAATACCAAACCAGAGTATAAAAACTCACTCATTTTCAATTAAAGAAAAAAAAAACTTAGAATTCTTGAAAACATAATAAAACATGTATTTAGAAATAAATTTACTACAAAGTATACTTAATTCGTTGTTGTTAAGTGCCACTGAGTCGAACCCGACTCATAGCGACCCCTCCTTGGGTTTCCGAGGCAGTATCACTATGGAAGTAGATTGCCCCATCTTCCTTCCGAGGAGTGGCTGGTGGATTTGAACCACCAGCCTTCTGGTTAACAGTCAAGTGCCTTAGCCACTATGCTACCAGAGTTCCCATATTCAATATTAAATAATATAAAAGAAATAAAAATATTATTTCCACATGATTATTGGCACAGTTACAGTGCTTGGCTGCTAACCAAAAAGATCAGCGGTTTGAACCCACTAGCCACTCTGCAGGAGAAAGATGTGGCAGTCTGCTCCTGTAAAGATTAAACCCTTGAAAACCACATTGGGCAGTTCCATTCTGTTCGACAGGTTTGCTATGAGTTGGAACTGACTTGACAGCACTGGTTTAGTTAAACTAACCTGCCAGTGTTGAGTGACAGCATTCCACACTCCTACTTTCCCTGTATGACTCGTGGCCACCAACTGGTTACCAATAAAGAAGAGAGCATCCACAGGAACGCCAAGGCTGAACACTCCTTAAACAACAATGAAAATATAAAAGGTTATTCAGTCACCATTTCAGAATTACCTAGACTGAAATATCTTAAAAATGACTCATTTAAACAATTCCGATTTGCAGAAATTATATACTAGGCACTTTAGGAACCAGAAATAAGATGCTTTTAAGCAGCTTATGGAACTCTTAAAGCAGACAAAAGTCTGCCCCAAGTAATCTCAGATTTGATGTGATACCTTATTTATCTGAAACTGGGTTCCCAAACCTACCTGATCATCAAAATTATATAATATGAAAGAAACAGAATTATATGTATGTACATATTTATATACTATATATTATATGAATTCTGGTTAGCAGTCAAGTGCCTTAGGCACTATGCTACTAGAGCTCCCTTTAAAGTTCCTGGGTCCCATGCCAGAACCAGTAAATCAGAATCTGCATTTCTACCAACCTGATATCAGGACCGATCAATCTGAAGATAAAGACTTAACAACCTCACCTATCCAGAAAATGCATGTTGTTGTTGCTGTTGTTGTTAGGTGCCGTTGAGTCTTTTCCGACTCATAGCAACCCCATGCACAGCAGAACAAAACACAGCCCGATCCCGCGCCAGCTCCAAGATCCTTGCTATACTTGAGCCCATCATTGCAGCCACCGTGTCAATCCATCTCGTTGAAGGCCTCCCTCTCTTTCGTCGACCCCCCACCCTACCAAGCATGACATACTCCTCCAAGGAATGGTCCCTTCTGACAACATGACCAAAACAGGTGAGACGAAGTCTGGCCATTCTTGCTTCCAAGAAGCATTTTGGATGCACTTTCACCAGGACAGATCTGTTAGTTCTTTTAGCAGTCCATGGTTCTTTCAGCATTCTTCACCAGCACAACTCAAAAGCATCAACTCTTCTTCGGTCTTCCTTATTCATTGTCCAGCTCTCACAAGCATACGAGGTGATTGGAAATATCATGGCTTCTGTCAGGCACACTTTAGTCCTCAAGGAGACATCCTTGCTCCTCAGCATTTGAAACAGCTCCTTCGCGGTTGACTTTCCCAATGCTATGTTGTTGTTGTTGTTGTTATGTGCCGTCGAGTCAGCCCCGACTCATAGCGACCCCTCCTTGGGTTTCCGAGGCAGTATCACTACAGAA
>NW_006921600.1:5499681-5513994 GCF_000298275.1 Orycteropus afer afer
CCTTGAGCCAAGATCCATCTGACAACAGCTATGATATCCCTTGTTCCACATCCTCTTCTGAGGAAAATGCATAGGAATTGGAAAATAAGGGGGGGGGGCGAAAAGTGGGGGAGGTAGAAGAAGTCACACCATACTCAGAACTAACATTTGGGCCTTTACTCTGAGTTCATTTTAAATACCTAGGTTCCCATTAGGGTAGATTTAAATTTAATTCATTCAAAAGGAACATTAGTAGGCACTGTGGGAGTGGAACCATTAAAATAAGGTATATTGTTGTTGTTGTTGTTGTTGTTATGTGCCATCGAGTCATACCCGACTCTCAGCAACCCCTCCTTGGGTTTCTCGGGCAGCATCTCTACAGACGTTGGACGTAGATGGCCCAACCTTCCTTCCAAGGAGTGGCTGGTGGGTTTGAACCACCAGCCTTCTGGTTAGCAGTCAAGTGCCTTAGGCACTATGCCACCAGAACTCCTAAAATAAGGTATATGGAACCCTAATGCTGGAATTGGTCATTTTTGTCATTCTACTAGGCTTAAAATGAGGCATCCCAGAGGCAGGAGGATCTCACTACCATCAAGAAGCAACAGCCAGGAGTGGGATATGTCCTTGGACCCAAGATTTTGTGCTGAGACAAAAATAGAGAGACAGAGGCAGCAGAACCAAGAGACCAGCATGACACAGAGCAGCAGCCTTGCTGGTAGAGAGGAGTGCACTTAGGTACACCTATAGGCAGAGCTAAAAGAGCTTTTTAATATTTGTCCCAGTAGGGCAGAGGCCAGGACAAGAAGCTACAAGGCCAAAGAGGTGTTCCTGCGGGCAGAGCAGAGAGGAGACTGTCCTGATGGAAGAACTGAATCCTGAGAGCATTTCTGAACCTGAATTATATGTTACTTTCCTAATAAGCTAATAATCGTAAATACTGTCTCTGAGTTTTGTGTGGCCATTTCAATGAATTATCAAACCCAGAAGAGTAGTAACAAGTGCCGTGGGAGGGACGATTAGTGTCAGAATTTGTAAAAATGGAGGGCAGCAGCATGTGTGGCCTCACAGTAATCAGCTTTGGGCTGCTGATGGTGATTTTCTCTCTCTCCCTTGTGAAATTAGAGAAGGGCAGAGGATGCCAACCCGATGTCCTTTTTGCAAATGTTGTAATTCAATTTTGGCATTTACCTTGTGTTTTGGTTCTCTAGTGCTGCTCTAACAGAAATACCACAGGTGGATGGTTTGAACAAACAGGGATTTATTCTCTTATGGTTTAGGAAGCTAGATGTCCAAGTTCAATGTGCCAGCCCTAGGGGCTGGGTGAAAGCCCCTCAGTTTAGGGTTTCAGTTCTGCCTCTTATTTCTGACACACTGGAGCTAGAAGTATCTCTTCATTCAGGCAACGACTGGCTGCTGAGGCTGACAAGCCCAAGGTTGACAAATAACATGGCACAGTCTCAAGATTATCAAACAACATGGCAGGCCACTAGTTCAAGTTCAGAAACAGTCCCAAGATCAACAAGCAACCCATGGCAGGCTGCTGAATGATGACTCACCTACATGCAGGGTCCAAGCATGTCAAAAAGCTCAGAGACCTTTCTCAATGCTTTTCCTTATATACTGGAAACAGACCACATCCCTAAGGCAGCTAGCTACTAACCTGCTCCAGTAGATTCCATCATGGGGCTGATTACCAGTCTCATCCTGGGGAATAACTACATCCAGCTGCCCCGCCATTCAAAACCAGGCCCAGCCAAGTTGACACACAACTTAACTACCACAATTAATATTTACCTTAATTCTTTGAAAAACATCTTATAAAAAAAATATTATTTTACCTAATAATGCTAGAAAATAAACTTCACCTATAAAGTATTGTTTAGCTGTTTCAAATATCAGTTCATTTATTAAAAGAACAAAAAGAGTACTTATTATGTGCCAGTGTGAACAATTTCCTCAACATCTAGTTGAGAGGCAGGAAAAAAAAAAAAAAAAAAAGAGGCAAAACACTTGATGAACTCATGGGGAGAAACTAACCAATCAAACACAATCATAGCATTATTAAAAGTATAAGCCAGGATTTGGGTGAAGAGAAGGGCAATGTACCAAATGTGAGTGACCAATATGGCAGCATTGAGGATGAGAAAGACAGAGAGAGTTACATGGGCAGTACAAACAACAAATATGAACCCCTTTGTAAATACAATACTGAGTTGTCAATGAAAGCAAACATGGGTATAGGGACGGATAGATGGGTGAACAAGCTAAACAATTATGTATGTCTAAATGGAGAGTGTATCCAAGATCATATACAGGGTTGGCAGACAATGGGCCTCTCGAAGAGTATGAAGGGATGAACACTGGGAGGAGGTAACTATGGGGAGGAAGTGGGAGGGGAGCTGCTGCATTGTAAATTTTGGTCAATGACATGAGACAAAGTATATGTGAACTGCTGTATGAAAAGTGAATTTACTCTGTAAATCTTCACCCAAATCCTAATTAAAAAAAAAAAAAAAGTATAAGCCAGAAAAATATAAGTAGCTTTTGATTTCTTCTGACTCTGACACCAGTGTTAGGTATTTGTTTTTGTTCAGAACTGTATTACATACAATACAAGATCACTGGCCATAAAGACTGAAAATTCTTAACCAAGTTTGAAAAAGCCAGGTATCTAGAAGGAAGAAAGATGAGGTATATCAGACAAAACACCACCAACAAACAGGTAAGTAAGCCTATGGAATATTTTCAATATCTACATTTTTATTGATGTATATACATATATGTTTAAGTACACACACACACATAAATGTATCATCTGAACCCAACTTGTCAACTAAAAACAAAACAAAGCAAAAAAAGCCACCAAAGCAAAATAAAACACAACACAAATGAAAAGCTAAGCCCTTGACCAGAGTGAATAAAGAAGTAAACCTGCCACTTCAGAACAGAAAGTCATTTCACACTGTATACCACTTTAGGGATGCTTATGTAATTAAAAAACAAAACAAAACAAAACTCACTGTCATTGAGTCAATTCCAATTCAAAGCAACCCCCTTTGGGTTTCTGAGGTGGTAATCTTAACAGAAGTAATTGCCCAGTCTTCCTTCTGCAGAGTGGCTAGTGGGTTTGAACCACCAAACCTTTTGGTTAGTAGTCAAATGCCTTATGTACTACTTATATAAGAGTACTGTAATTTTCAGACCATGTGAAGCCAACTATATTCAGTCCTATGGGCGAAAAGAAAGAAATCATAAAACAAGGGGGGTAAGGGGGACAACTACCATCAACTATTCTAGAGAAGGAGAAGGTTCTGGAAAATCAAGAAAGATATTTTGAATTGTCTCAAGAAATTTAAAGTATCATGCCTATTTAGGCTCAACAATCTTGACTGCTATCCACAGGGGAGACAAGAGTGTAAGTAATAAGTTTCTGTCTTAAGGGATCTTCTCAGTAAAATATTGCTTATAGTAGCAATGCAGTAGCACTGTCTTATACAAGTTATACTGAAGGGAGTTCAGCCTCTGGGGGAGCTTCATCATGGATATGCCTGCCCTAACAATTTTCTCCCGATGGTGGTGTCACAAACTCAAGAGTGTTTGAAACAACAAATGGTTTCTTTCACAGATTGTGAGCAAACTGTTACTGGATAATCCCATTACATAGCTACCTATCACATTAGCCTTTTAAAATGAAGCAAGGCATAAAACGCCCTTCACTTATTGCTGTTACAAGTGGTCATTTAAAAACAGAAAATCATAATTAGGTTCCTTTCTGTATAATTACCAATACATTATAACTTCAAATATTACAATGTTCAAATTTTTATTCCCTAAAGTTACAGGAAAGATTCTACTGCCAACCAGTATGAAAAATTGAATAACTTGTTTTAGATTATTCCCTCATGATAAAGAGTAGCAAAAAACAGACAAAATTAACCAACTGTTTTTAAGCATTGAGCAACAGGTAGCAGAGGGATGAGAAATATACAAGGTAAGTGCCACATTCATCCTGGCTTTTGGCTTAAGGGAACTTTCATGACCATGGTAGATAAAGTCCAAGTGAAAAGTGATGGTTTCCATGAACTGAGGAGACCAAGATCAGAGTATGGAGCTGCTGAGGGAACCGGAATTTATGGACAAGGTATGAATAAACAGGAGACTATGCTAGGGTGGGAGTGGAGAGCATATAAATTGAACACAGTTTCCCCAGGGCCTTGGCTGAGGCCACAGTGTACCTGGACAGTGTGGGAATCCCCAAGGACCAAAAAAGATGCTATAGGACTGAAAGTTGAATGGAGACATCACAGGTCATATATGCACAGACGCTGCAGTTCCAGCCAAGTGAGACTGCAGACTCCTTGCTAATCATCTCAGGCATTCAGTAGACTTCAGAAAACCCAACCTTTCAGACTAATGATCACACCCTCAAGTAGAAGCCATGCCCTAAAAGTAACAAAAAACTGAAAGAGGATCCTCTAACAAAGCATAAAAATAAGTCTAACAGCATCAAGAAGATACTCCAGTACCATAAATGCTTGCCAGAACAAGACTCAAAGCTTTTAAGGACAACATAATCATATCAAACATTTCTAGAGATCTGAAGAAACACAGGAAAACTAACCCAAAATGAAAAGATGAGATGACCCAGACATTGGAATATCAGACAAAAATGTTGAAAGTGCTATAGCATAGTGCCTAAAGCACTTGACTGCTAACCAGAAGGCTGGCGGTTCAAACCTACCAGCCACTCCTCAGAAGGAAGGTTGGGCAAGCTACTTCCGTAGTGATACTGCCTCGGAAACCCAAGGAAGGGTCTCTAGGAGTCAGGTCCAACTCGACGGCATATAACAACAACTACAACATACTTTAATAAATAAAAAGGGGGTATAATAAGTGAAAACATGAGAAATCGCAGCAGAAAAACAAAAAATAAAATGGAATCAAAGTGCAATTCTGTAACTTAAAAGTCCAATATCTGAAATTAAAAATTCACTAAGTAGGCTTAAATGTGTATTGATGGATCAAGAAAATTTATTTAAATTTATCTGAACAGAAGAATGAAGGGAAAAGAATTTTAAAAAAAAAAATGCTTCAGAGACCTCTGTATCAATATCAAGCAGTCTCACCTGTAACAAAGTATCAAAATGAGACAGAAGAGAGGGGAGAGGGATGGAGAGAAGAGAGACAGAAGGAAAAGAATAGGGCAGAAAAAATATTTGAAGAGAAAATGAGGGGAGTTACAGTAGCATCAGAAACATAAAATAATTATGGAGAAATTTAACAAAAGATATGCAAGGCCTGAAAAGTATAAAACAATGCCAAGGAAAACAAGATGACTTAAAACAATATACCACATGTGATAATAGCTTCTGACCTTCTCTAACTTCACAGAGGGGAAGAAGGATCAAGGTTAACAGCCCGAAGCTGATTCATATGAAATGAGGTCAGACTCGCCACCACCCTTTGGCCTTTTTTCCATCTCTGACACCACCAACTGTTCCTCTCATAGCACTCTCTACTTATCTGCTGGGTTCAATAATCCATTGCAATGGCCATAAAGAACTTACAGACAATACTCATGATTATTGGGTTTATTTGGGAAATAGGTTAACAATTCAAGATCAGAAACAACTCAGGATACAGTTCCTTAATCAGGACAACTTCTTAGTTGTCCTATAGGCACACTGCTCTCTGCCCTTGATCTCTGTCCAGCTCAGGCAAATGTTACAAAGCTCTTTTAGCTCTGCTGATAGGTGCACTCTGCCAACAAACCTCCTCCTGACCAAAGGCGCTCAGCTTTCTCATCCCGTGGCCCAGTAAGCCCACTGCTCTGTCTCATGCCAGTCTCTTGGCTCCACTGCCTCTGCTGCTGTTTCTGTCACTGTCTCTTGCTTGCTCTCACCATCTCTGATGTCACAGCTCTGTCTCCTGGATTAAAGACGTTCGGCACAGGGATTTCAGTACAATGGACACATGCCACTCCTGGCTCTTCTTTCTTGATGGCAGTGAGATTCCTCCTGGGATGATTCATTTTAAGCCTAGTGGGATGGCAAAACTGACCAATCCCGTTAGGACTCCACATACCTTATTTACATGGTCCCATCCATACAAGGGTGTCATGCAGCTTATATACATTATTAACAAGCTGCCCAATCCCCTTGTTGGGTCATAAGCACCTCATATTTGCATAGTCCCACACAGTCATCTGGTGGTAGTCACAAACACGATGGCTAGAAGGGATGCATATTAAGGAAGTCACTGCACTGCAGATTGAATACTCATTAGCATTAGGATGTCAATTCTTCCCAAATTGATTTAAAAACTTGAAAAATATTCCAGCAGAAGCTGATTTTCAAATTTATACGAAAATACGCATATTTTGCTTAGGGGCTGCTTTTCACTTGGGAGTGGCTCTATTTTAAGGCCAGGGCCCAAGATAGGCAGACACAGAGGGGTTAGGAACAACTAAGAGAGACAAACTTGTCTGTCAGTTTGTCATCTTGTGGTGGTTTATGTACTGCTATGAGGCTGGAGACTATGCCACCGGCATTGCAAAATGCCAGCAGGGTTACCCATGGTGAACAGGTTTCAGCGGAGCTTCTGGGCTAAGACGGGCTCAGAAAAAGGAAGAGGCCATCCAATTCTCAAACAACTGGCCAGTGAAAACCTTATGAATAGCAATGAAACACTGTCTGATATATTACTGGAAAACTTTATTAATAGCCCTGAAACACTGTCTGATACAGTGCCAGAAGATGAGCCCATCATGTCAGAAGGCACTCAAAATTTAACTAGCGTAGAGCTGATTCCTCAGAGTAGAGATGACCTTAACGATATGATAGAGTAAAGCTTTCGGGACCTCACTGGCTAATGTAGCACTACTCAAAATGAGTAGAGACAGGTACAAACATCCATTAATAATTGGAATATGGAATGTACAAAGTATGAATCTAGGAAAACTGAAAGTTGTAAAAAAATGAAACGGAATGCATAAGATCGATATCCTAGGTGTTAGTGAGCTGAAATGGACTGGTTTTGTCCATTCTTTATCAGACAGTCATATGATCTACTACGCTGGGAATGACAAATTGAAGAGGAATGGTTATGGCATTCATCGTCACAAAGACTATTCCAAGATCTGTCCTGAAGTAAAATGCTGTCAGTGATAGGATAATATCCATATGCCTACAAGGAAAACCAGTTAATACTACTATTATTCAAATCTATACACCAATCACCAAAGACAAAGATGAGGGAATTAAAGATTTCTACCAACAATCTGAAATTGACTGAACATGCAATCAAGATGTGTTGATTATCACTAAATATGACTGGAATGCAAAAGAAATACCACAAATGGATGTCCTTAAGAACCAGAAATACATTCTCTCAGAGCTTAGAAGGCTAGAAGTCCAAATTCAGAGCACAGGCTTTATGGGAAAGCTTTCTCTGTCAGCTCTGGAGGAAGCCCTTGTTTACTTTCAACATCTGTGGGGCCGATGTTCCTTGGAGATCTATGTGTGCCTTGGCCTTGATCTTCCTCTAGATCTATAATGTTCTCAGCGCAGGGACCCCAGATCCAAAGAACATGTTCCACTACCAGCTTTTTCTTTGGTGGTACTGAGGTCCCTCCTTTTGGATATGATTCTATCTCTAAGATAAAAGGTGATACAGGCCACATCCCAGGAAAACCCCTCTTACATAAGATCAGGGCTTTGACCAAGTAAAGGTGTTGCACCCCACCCTAATCTCCTTACAACTACCTGACTGATCACATCATTGAGGATGATTATATTAATACACAATTGCCCAACTATTCAGAATCATAGCCCAGCCAAATTAACACATATTTTGGGGACATAATTCAATCCATAACATTCTACCCTTTGGCTTCCCAAAAGTTATGTCCTTGCCACATGCAAAACACTCTCATCCCATCATGTCATCCCAAAGGTCTTAAATCAACTCCAAAGCCAATCCTGGGTAAAAATTCCTTTTCATCTGTGAAATCTAGAATACAAATTATCTGCTTCTAAACTATAACGGTGGAACAGGTACAAAGTAGACATTTCTATTATAAATGGGAGAAATTAGAGGGAAAGAAGGGATAACCAGCATCAAGCAAGGCCAAACCCCAGCTGGACAACTGACATTAGCTTTCAAGGCTTGAAAATAATCTTCTGTTCTCTGATTAAATAACAAGCACACACTCCATGACAAATAAGAGCACAAAGATTGAGTCTGAATCCCAGATTGGCCATTTTTACCTTGTATGACTTTGACTAAGGTACTTAATCTTTTTATGCCACAATTTCCTTATCCCTAAAAAACTAAAAACTCACTGCCATCAAGTTGGATCCCACTCATGGTGACCCTTCCTTGGGTTTCCGAGGTGGTATCACTACAGAAGTAGATTTGCCCAGTCTTCCTTCCAAGGAGTGGCTGGTGGGTTTGAACTGCGAGCTTTCTGGTTAGCAGTCAAATGCCTTAGGCACTACACCACCAGAACTCAAAATTTTAATCTCATATAGTTATTTTAAGGATTTAATGAGCCAATATTTCTAAAGAGCTCAGAAAAGTTCTTGCATAAAATAAGTGTTGTATGTGTTTTTGTTCAATAGTTAGTCCCCATTGCTAAAAAAGTGTACTTCATTTAATTCATCCCACTGTTTTCTAAATTAACGAGCAATATATAATGGTTTCCTAGTATTCAATAAAATACATCATTATCTCAGGGAAAAAAATCCCAGCAAAACCTTCAAGAAAATTTTAAAAAATTATGTTTATAGGAAAAATCAAAAGACTAACTGTGTAACAGTTCTCAAGCAGTCATTTTTTTTTTTCCCAGTTATTCATTCTCCAACGAGAGAATATATTTGATGCACAGAACTAAACACAGAAAATTTTTAAGTTAACAAAATAACCAGGAAGTAATCTATATATAGATATTTTGACATGTATCTGTATATATATTTATCAATTACAATTACCAATATAATAAAAATGCACAGTTTTTTCAAAACATTTTTCTCACATACTCACTTATTTAGTCCAGTCTAATACCTCACTCAATACAAATTTCTGCTATGATATCCTCTAGAGATGGTCATTCAGATTTTACTTAAAATAAGACTGCCAAAGACTTAGATCCTATTTCTCAGTAACTGTTGAGCTAGTTCAACAACAATTCTAATTATGGGAAAGTTTCTTCTGCAGTCAAAATTTGCTCATGATGTTCTCTGAATTTTTTAAAACCTCTCACCTGGATTAAAGATAACTGGAGTATAAAGGCCTATGAGACCTAGGGAGTAATATCCACATAATTTCAAAACTATTTACAAATTTCAAAACAATTTCCAAATTTAGATCAACATCAATAAAAAGTAAATATATCAATTATTATTTCAAAAGTGAAATAACTAAAATTAAATCTCTAGAATTTGAAAAAACAAAACTCTACATTCTGGCAATCACATCAAACCAAAGAAATACGACATCCACTGCTATTGAGCCAATTTCAACTCACAGCACCCCTTTAGGACAGACAACTGTTCCACAGGCTTTCTAAAGCTGGAAATCTTTACAGAAATAGACTGCCTCATCTCTCTCCTGCAGAGTGGTTGGTGGGTTTAAACTACCACCCTATTGGTTAACAGCTTTAACCACTGTACCACCAGAGCTCTCTCATCATATCAAATGAGTTTCAAATTAAATAGTAATACAATTGTGCTTAATAATCTGGGGTAGCTCATATTTTCAAGTGAATAGCAAGTTTCTTCACCTCAGGAAAAATTATTTAAGAGTAAGACTTTTCGGTTAATTGTAAAAATTATGGCATTTCAAGCTGTGAATCTGTTTAGAATTGTGAGACAAATCTGTACATTTGTAGAATGATAGGATCCACAATTATGTACATTATAAAATTTGGATAATGTAGAACTATGAGGTTTTTCATCACGAGACAGTCTACAAGATAAGGATGTATTTTCTTAAAGAAGCCGATAAACTTAAAAAAAAAAAACCCACAGCTATCAAGTCAATTCTGACTCACAGTGACCCTATAGGACAGAGCAGAACTGCCCTATAGGATTTCCAAGCCTGTAATCTTTATGGAAGCAGACTGCTACATCTTTCTCCCACAAAGCAGCTGGTTCATTCAAACCATTGGCCTTTCAGTTAGCAGTCTAGAACTTTACCTAAATGCTTCACCTGAGATCCTTAGAAAAATTAGATACACATTAAATCTTATATATAAGTATACAGAGCTCTGGCAGTGCAGTGGGTAAGATATTTGGCTGCTACCCAGAAGGTCAGCAGTCCAAACCCACCAGCTTCTCTGTCAAAAGAAGATGGGGCAATCTACTTCTGTGAAGACTTACAGCCTCAGAAACCCAATGGGGTTGCTACGAGTCAGAATCAACTCGATAGCAGTGAGTTTGGTTTTTAATTTTTATACATAAGGAGCTCTGGTAGCATAGTGGCTAAGGTACTTGATTGCTAACCAGAAGGCTGGCGGTTCAAACCCACCAGCCGCTCCTTGGAAGGAAGTTTGGGTAATCTACTTCCACAGTGATACTGCCTCAGAAACCCAAGGAGAGGTTGCTATGAGTCAGGTTCAACTTGATGGCAAATAACAACAACAACAACATACAAAGCAGATACACATAACATTAAAATAGCATTATTTAGCTTCTCATGGAAAAAGCAATGTTCCTCAAACTCTCTCCTATCTTGGGGTAGTGATGAGAGTACACCAATTAGTTAACGGTTTCATTCAATGAACAAATATTTTTTAAGCATCTACTCCATGCCTGGCCCTGTTCTAATTACTAATCACACAGTAAACAAACAAACAAACAAAAAATGTTGGTGAGAGGAAGCAGATAATAAACAAGTAAGATAAAGTACACCAGATGATGATAGATGTTATAGAGAAAAATGAGCAGAGAAGAAAGGTAGAGAGAGCTAAGAATGGTGACATTTGTTTTTATACAAAGTTAGTCAAGAAAGGTCTAACTGATAAGGTAAGATTTGAAATCTAAAAGAAGTGAGAGTGAAACAAGAATATATAGCAGGGAAGAAAGTTTTACATGAGGAAACAGCAAGTGTAAAGGCCCTGAGGCTGTAACATGACCAGTCTTGATGGACAGCAAAAGGATCAACACTAATGGAATGATGAAAGAATTGACATAACTGCTGATACTATGGATCTGTGTGGAAAAAGGATGGTTCAAAAGATTTTTTAACTGAGTAACTGAAAACAACAGAGTTGCCATTTACTGACATGTCAAAAATTACTGAATGTGCAGTTTTTAAAGACCAGGCTTTCTATTTTAGTTATATCGAGTTTGAGATGTCTACTAGACAGTTAAATTCAATTGTCAAGATGACAGTTGGACACTATGCTGAAAATTTACATAGCTTTGCTTTGAAACATCTACTTGCAAGATTGACCCTTGGCTGGTGTCTGGAAACTTGGGTATCAGGAGGGTTCCCATAATTCCCTAACTGGTAAGAATGGCTCACCCTGTGTAAACAATTTGTGCAAACAATGTGGTTTTGGCCAATACCTGCTTTTCTTCTGAGTATCCAGAATCCTGGTGCATGCTAGGGAAAGAATGGCTATGTGACCAGCCCCCAGTAAAAATATTGGGCACCAAATCTCTCATGTGTTGGCAGTCATTAGAGACACTTCATAGGTGTTATAAAAATTCATTGCTGGGTTAACTACAGCATTTAAAAAAAATAATAAGCCAAATGCAGCATATCCTTTGTGATTCCTTTCTGATGTCTTATATTCCTCTGGTAGCACTTGACTGCTATCCAGAAGGCTGGCGGTTCAAACCCACCAGCCACTCCTCGGAAGGAAGGTTGGGCAATCCTACTTCCGTAGTGATACTGCCTTGGAAACCCAAGGAGGGGTCGCTATGAGTCGGGGCCAACCCAACGGCACATAACAACAACAACATATTCCAGAATAAAGAATGCTCTCAGGAGCTCATTCAGTGAATTCACTGCTGGAAGAATTAACTGAATCCTGTGTGACTCCACTAGGAGGGGGGGAAGCTCTTGCTTAGTCTGCACTTCACCCCAAACACCTATTCTCTGATTTTGCTTTGTATCCTTCCACTGTAATAAATCATAGTAAAAAGTACCTGTTTAAGTTCAATCCTACAAGTTCTCCTGGCAAATCACTGTATTTGGGGGTAGCTTTCAGAACTGCTGAACACACAGATAAATCTGTATGCAGTTCAGGGGAGAAGAGCGATTCAAGTTAGATACATAAATATGCAAGTAATCAGCATACAGAAGGTATTTATGAAGCCATTAGAGTGTATGAGATCATAAACATTAAGTACAGAAAGGATAGAAGTCCAAAGACTAAGCTCTGGACACCCCATTTTCACGCCAGGAAAATGAGGAAGAACTAAAAGAAGGGACTAGGAAGAAAATCAGAAGAATACAGTGAATAATAAACCGTTTCAAAATGTATCAAATGACAACTCAAAAAAGATCAAAACTTAGAAACATCATGGTATTTAGCAGGTACAGCTCCTGGGTAACACTAACAAGAACAATTTTTTTTGATTAGTTGAGGGCAAAAGCATGATTAGAGCAAGTTTAAAAGAGAATAGCATAGTGCCTAAGGCACTTGACTGATAACCAGAAGGCTGGCGGTTCAAACCCACCAGCCACTCCTCGGAAGGAAGGCTGGGAAATCTACTTCCGTAGTGATACTGCTTCAGAAACCCAAGGAGGGGTCGCTATGAGTCAGGTCTGACTCAATGGCACACAACAACAACAAGACATAAAAACAAGAAGATCCAGTAACTACTCTCTTGCTTTAAGAGGAGCAAGAAATAGACCAAAAACTGGACAGTATGTAGCTTTCCAGTGTTTAAGATATGTTTACATCATGGTTGTATGCTGAAGGAAATTTTCCCAACAGAGAAGGGAGATAACTACAGGGACAATGTCTTGAACAGGTGAGAGAGAATGTGATCTAGTAAAACTGGAGTGGTTGGTTTTGGATAGGAGCCCAGATAATTTAATAACAGTGAAAAAAAAAAAAAAGGAACCACAGAGTATATGATCACAGATACAGTCAGATAGACAGATGTGACAATATGAATTTAGGGAAAATCTCTTCTGATTTTCTCAATGAGAATAGAAGTGAAAATATTAGAAGTTTAAGGAGAAAGGAAACATACGAAAACCAGTTACCCAGGAGAGTAACCCACAACTGACAAGTATACTGCAGGATTTCTGGGTTGCAGGGTCAACTTGGGAGTCATAGACATAAATTGAGACTAAAGAGGGAGAGGGAGTGAGGGAAAAGACAGAGAGAGAGTGTGTATGTGTTTCACACATGCATTGTTTCCTCTTCCCAGCCATATTCTCCAGGTGAGAAGAGCAAAGCAAGAGGTATAAGAAAACTGAAGCTCTAAGCTCAAGAGCAATGGTAATGACAGTATCCAATCCTGACAAAAAGAGAAGAGAGAACTGAAAAGCTCAGTAGACTCAAAGAATTTTCTGAGTTCGGGAATAAGAGTTAATAACTTCAAAGGAATAAAGACTGTGATTCAGAAGGCAGCTGAAGAGTACACCAAGAAGTAGACTTTGAAGGTAAAACAAATCTGCTTTGTAAAATTTCACCCAAATCACAAGGTTTTTCTTTTTTTTTTAAAATAAAAAGGCATGATTTGAAACACATTTGAGAAAAATGAAAGTGAATAAAAAGTACTGATTTAAAAAAAAAAAAGTAGTTAAGTCCAGATGGCATGAGATTCAAAAATGGGGTATGGTAGGAGTGGGGGGAGGGGACACTGGGAGAGGGAGGAAGGAAGGGGAATGGTCCAGAACAGTGATTTTCAAAGTGTGGCCAGGGAATCCTTGTGGGTCTCTAAGACCATTTCTGGAAGTCTAAAAGGTCAAAACTATTTTTATGTTTATTTGCCTTTTTTAATTTCATTTTCTTAAAAGTATTTAGAGTATTTCAGAAGCTACATTACATGGGATGAGGTCATCACTCTAAATGCTAGTGTTTCTTCTGTATTCTAAAATTATCTGTGATGGAAAGTTCAGGGTACAATTAACTGAGATTAACTTAGTTTGTTCTCAGTCATTCTACTGTGTTCTTACTAGGTACCTTTAGTTTTACCTGCCATAATCTCTGTAACCCCATTACTGTACAATAAATTGTTATTCTGAAAAGTTATATTTCATAAAAAATTTTCTGGGGTAGATCCGGCAAGATGGCAGACTAGGCAGAAGCACAGACCTTCTTCAACAAAGAAAAGGGAAACCAATTAACACAGACACAGAAGATAA
>NW_006921600.1:5518014-5526994 GCF_000298275.1 Orycteropus afer afer
AGGGATACACACTGGGAAGAGGTAACTATGGGGAGGAAGTGGGAGGGGAGCTGTTGCATTGTGGTAAACTGTGGTCAATGTCATGAGACAAAGTATATGTATACTGCTGTATGGAAAGTGAATTTGCTCTGTAAATCTTCACCCAAATCACAATTAAAAAAATAAAATAAATAAATAAAAATTTTCTATATTACCATTCAATGGCTTAATTATTGCTATGTTACATTAATTAGGAAAAAAATACTTCATAAAATTTTAGTTTTAATTTCTACTATGGTAAATATCCAGACACAACATAAACAAATAAAAAAGCGCTTTATGGTTCTGAGTAACTTTACAAGTGTAAAGGAGTTTTGACCCTAAAAGTTTTGAGAATTCCTGATCTAGATGTAGCAATGATGAGGAGTAAAAAGTTATTTACCATACCTTCAGGACCACTGGTAGGAGAAATAGAGGAAAAAAACAGCCTACATCCAGTTGGATTCAGGAAAAGCAATATACTCAGAGAACAGCCAGGTTTCAGTTGCAGCAAATTTCTGAAAAGACTCTCTCTCTGTTGAAATATCAATTTTTCTTTCTTTACTGTATCATTACCCTCATTGAGTGGTCTTGTTTTTATTTTTTATTGTACCTTGGAAAGGTGGTTTGATAGCTGTAGCTAACTAATAATCAAGATTAGTTTTGATATTTACGAGTAATTCCCTTTCAATATCAGAATATTACATATACCAACAAAAATACAGCAGAAACACAATTTTCTTACCTATTTCACTTCCACTTCCTCCATCCTGAACACTCCACAGGATGATGCTGCTCTCTGAAGCAACAGCAACCATTTTATCTTTGTCTCCATGTGGACCTCCAACCACTTTCGCATTTAGAGCTACCCGTTCAATAGTCCAATCCAAATATGGGCTTGTAAACACTTGTTGCCATCCTGAAGATTCCTTGATTCTGTTAAGAAAAAACAGATGCATAAGTTACATTCAGCAGCAATTAAGCAAAGAATACAAACAAATACGCCCCCCCCAAAAAAAGTTAACCATACTCACTTTTACATTTATTAAATATAAAATCTTGTTGACATGTCATGTACAAAGCCAGAATATTACTCTTGACTGAAGTTATCTTATACTTACATAACAGGATATATAAAGTACTTAAAAAGAGAGTAAAGTTCTGCATTTTTCCAATGACATTTAGAAAAGTTCTCTAAATTTAAAAACAGAGTTAAAGCTTACAATAAAAAAAAGGTGATTTCACCTTTAACTTTTCTCCACAGAAATTATTATTGTCATTTTGTACACATAGGAATACATCAACAAAATCAGAATCTGGAGATTATATTGAAACTACCTACACATAATCTGGTCCTGCAGGTGACAGTCTATCCAGGCAAACTAAGGGAGTGATCTGGTATACCATACACATCCAGGATCTCAGCACAATCAAAGGAATAATGGGCAGAGCTTTAGAAATGTTTCTATGAGGAATGTTTTTAAAGACCTAGGTACAAAATCTTATGGAACTATTTGTTTTCCATGAACAAGGGGCTTAAAAGGGTTCATATTTGCAATGGACAGAAAGATTGGGCAATCTACATCCATAGAGATACTGCCTCAGAAACCCAAGGAGAGAGTGACTATGAGTCAGATCTGACTCCACAGCTGCAAGTCTGTTTTTTTGGTTATACACAGATGTACTAGTATTTCTCTGAAAAAATCCCTTTCAATTTTATATGATACTTTTCTGCTCTATCTGGATTTGTCTTTTTAGACATGTATTCTATGAATAGAACAAATCATCATACATTTAGTACCTAAAAAGTTGTGTGATTAAGAAAATGAATGACTTGAACTTGAACGAACTATGAGACATCTATACTTAAAATTACACTAAACAAATGTTGGAAACGAAACTATAAAGCTTCTCTTTGTCTTACCTAAAAAGAATAAATCAAACATGAAAAATTAAGAAAAGTTGGGGTGGGACAGAGAAGGGGAATAAAAAAGAATTAAGAAAAGTTCTTTTATATAAGGATATGCCAAAATCACATTTAGATATTCAATCATGGTCACCAAAAGACATAAGTGAAAGCACTTTAGCTTCATTTTAGTTTAAATATATACGCTAAAGCACTACAACTCAAATTCATATAAATACACAATTCAGCCTTCGTATTAATTGGGAGCTCTGATAGTATAGTGCATAAGTCACCTGACTGCTAACCAGAAGGCTGACGGTTCAAACCCACCAGCCACTCCTTGGAAGGAAGGTTGGGCAATCTACTTCCATAGTGATACTGCCTCGGAAACCCAAGGAGGGGTCACTATGAGTCGGTCCGACTCAATGCAAATAACAACAACAACAACATTAATTTGAAAAATTAACAATCTGCTTAAATTTTAAGGCAATACAAAGAAAACTATATCGATTGTCCTAAAAATTGTATGGTTTGCAATTACTCTCCTCAGCCACCAGATGGGATTCATGTGTTAAGCTAAACAAATAGAGATAATTACCTAATAAACTCTAAGAATGCACATTGAGTAATGAAATATAGATGTTTTTATAGGGACCATCAGACTGGGATTGTCAGCACTTCAGGAAAAGTGACATCATGTTGCTTTGTGGATGTGCACATATACTTGGCGCTAACAGAGTTCCATAAAGAATTGCTAAATTGAATTAATGACGTGAAAGATATAATCTGGTGATCACAAATTTACGAATATAAATATGATGCAATGTAATATTTTGCAGAGATCATGAGCCTAAGTTAATTTTCTCTACAGCCATTAGGAATATAAAATAAAGATAAGACAAACAGTAAAAGAATCAGAACAGCCTATCTGAAAGTGTTATGACAATTACCGAATTTAATTCAGTAGGGTATGAGACCAATGTAGAGCCTTATTCTGCCAGCTTCTAGAACACATAAGACTGATTATTAGAGATAGAGTATCATGGAACTTAAATTAATAATTCTGACTACAGTAGTTTAACATAATAGTTAACAGATTCAAAATCTAGACAGGAAAGGAATAATATCAAGACATCTCAGTTACATCAGTTTACACTGCCAGGGAAATATTTAAGACATGTTAAAGCTATCAGTAATATTTATCTAATTAGCTGTGAAAATAAAAGCAAACTAAATCTAATTAGGAGAAACACCCCAAAACCCAAATGCACTGCCATCAAGTCAATTCCATCTTGGAAGGACCCTGTAGGACAGAGCCGAACTGCCCTCAAGGGTTTCCAAGGCTGTAAATCTTACAACTTTTTTTTTCCCCCAATTGTGATTTGGGTAAAAGTTTACAGAGCAAATTCATTTTTTATTCAACATTTCATACACATTTTGTTTCAAGACAAATAGTGACTGCAATACCACAATCTAAGAGCTCTCTTTTCACTTCCTGCTTATAGTTACCTTTTCCCTGTGTCCTGCTTTCCTATGCACTCCTGCTATCTGAGCTCACTTTCTATGCAAATGATGCCCTTCTGATCTCCCATGGCTGACTGTTCTAAGGATTTTACCTTTGTGGTGTAATTCTTCACCCTGTAGGCCTGTCTACCATTTGGATGAAAGCCACAAGAGTGAGTTTAATTCTGAGCCCGAAGGGTGATTAGGAGCCACAGTCTTGGGGGTTTCACCAGTCCACCTGGTCTTTTTTGATTTTGAGGTTTAGTCCACATTTTTCTCCCACTCTATCCAGAATCTCCATTTTTGATCACTTTTGGAGTGGTTGGCAGTAGTACCTGGGTACCATCTAATGCTTTTAGTCTCAGGGTCATGGCTCCTGAGGTCCACTAGTCACCTGAACTAATTGTTTCCATGTATCTTTGATTTTCTTCACTCTTCTTTGCTCCAGATGAGGCGAGACCAATTGTTGCATCCTAGATGGCCGTTTGCAAGCTGTGGTAGTTATGTTTGTGTGTCAACTTGGCTGGGCCTGGTTGAGTGGCTGGGCAGCTGGTGGTTGTTCCCCATGATGAGACTGGTAATCAACTCCATGGTGGGATCTACCACAAGCAGCTGCCTTTGGGTATGTGGTCTGCTTCCCGTACATAAGCAGCAGCTCTGGGAACGGTCTCTAGCCTATGGCACGCTTGGACTCTGCATATAGCCGTGTCGTTGTTTAGCAGACTGCCATGCTCTGCCGACCTTGGGACTTTCAATGGACTTAAATTAATAGCCTGCCATGTAGTCTGGTAACATCAGGACTGTGCCTATTTACTTATTAACCTCGGGCTTCTCAGCCTCAGCAGTCAGCAGCTGTCTGAGTAAAGTAACGCCTCTAGCTCCAGTGGGCCGGAAGCAGGAGGCAGAGCTGAACCCCAAGGTTTAGGGGCTTTCCCCCAGCCCCTAGAGACTGGCACTTTGAACTTAAGACTTAAAGCCTCAAAACTCTAAGAGTTTGCTAAAAGTGAGGAAGACATGAAACACTTACTGATGAAGATCAAAGACTACACTTGTCAATATGGATTACATCTCAACATAAAGAAAATGAAAATCCTCACCACTGGACCAATAAAATAAAGCAGCATCACAATAAATGGAGAAAAGACTAAAGTTGTCAAAGATTCATTTCACTTGGAGCCACAATCAACACCCATGGAAGCAGAAGTCAAGAAATCTAACATCATATTGCACTGGGAAAATCTGCTACAAGAGACCTCTTTAAAGTATTGAAGAGCAAAGATGTCACTTTGAAGACTAAAGTGTGCCTAACCCAAGCTATGGTATTTTCAATCATCTCACATGCATGTGAAAGCTGGACAATAAACAAGACCGAAGAAGATTTGATGCCCTTAAGTTACAATGTTGGGAAAGAATACTGGAAATACCATGGACTGCCAGAAGAATGAACAAATCCATCCTGGAAGAAGTGCAGCCACAATGCTTCTTGGAAGCAAGAATGGCCAGACTTTATCTCACTTACTTTGGTCATGCTGCCAGAAGGGAGCATTTCTTGGAAAAGGATATCATGCATGGTGATGTGGAGAGTCAGCGAAAATGGGGAAGATCCTCAACAGGATGGACTGACAAAGTGGCTACAATTATGCTCACCAAATACAGGAAGAATCGTTGAGGATGGTGCACAAGTGGGCAGTGTTTCATTCTTTTTTACATAGGGTCACTATGAGTTGGAGCCTACTTGAAGGCAGCTAACAACCACAAGAAGACTTCAATACAACGTTGAACAGAAATGTTAATGGCAGGCATTCTTGTCTGGTTCCCATTCACAAGGGGAATGCTTTCAGTCTCTGCCCATTGAAACTGTTGGTTGTTGGTTTTATATATATGCCCTTTATTAATTTGAGGAATTTCCTTTCTATTCCCATTTCACTTTGAGTTTTTTCAGGAATGGATGCTGAATGTGATCGAATGCTTTTGCTGCATCAAATGATACGATCATGTGGTTCTTTTCCTTGGTTTTACTTATGTTGATTGTTTTTCTAATGTTGAACCATCTTTGCATACCTGGTATGAATTGCACTTGGTCATAATGTATTCATTTGTTTATTTTTTGATATGTTGTTGGAATTTACTGACTAGGATTTTGTTGAAGATACTTGCATTTATCTTCATGAGGGATACTGGTCTGTAGTTACCCTTTCTAGTGGTGACTTTGCCTAGTTTTCATATCAGGGTTATGCTTGTTTCATAAAATGAACTTGGAATTATTTCATCCTTTGCCATGTTTTGAAATAGTCTGAGTAGGACTGATGTCAGCTCATTGCTTTTTTCTACTTTTTTATTTTGATGAGGATTATTAATTTTCCTTGAGGGTACTCTGTGATTTATTACCTTCTTCCCAAGTTTAAGAGTCTGTTCTCTCTCAAAATCATCTTGACTTCTTCTCCATTTTGAAGTTCTGTACTTAAACTATTTATTATTCCCTTTTTTTGGTTTGTAATTGTCCTCATTTACCAATTGATATCTCTGTTGTTGTTATGTGCCATCGAGTCAGTCATCCAAGTTTATTTTACTTTGGATATATCTGCATCTGGATTGGTTTCTGGGTTACAATGTCATGTGTGTTAATCATCAGTTATTGTCTGCTATTGTTGGTTCTCTGCCCAAAGGACTCCCTTTAGCTTCTCTTATAAGGCTGATCTGGTTTTAACAAATTCCTTTAATTTCTGTTAATCTAGAAATGTTCTAATTTTGTTATCATATTTGTAGGATAATTTTGCTGGATATGTAATTCTTGGTTGGTAGATTTTTTTCTGTCACTGTTTTAATCTCATCCCATTGCCTCCTTGCCTGCATGGTTTCTGCTGAAAAATCAGAGCTTAGTCTTATTAGCTGCTCTTTGTAGTTAACTCTTCTTTTTCTCCATGCTGCTTTCAGGATTCTTTCTTAGTCTTTGTTGTTGTTGTTATATGTCACTCAGTCGGACCCAACTCATAGCGACCCCTCCTTGGGTTTCCAAGGCAGTATCTCTATTTGATTACGATATGTCTCAGTGACTTTCTTTTAACATTTATCCTGTTTGGGGTACACTGAAGTTCTTGAATGGGAATCTTCTCATCTTTCATCATATTGGGGAAAGTTCTCTTCCAAGAAATTTTCAACAGTTTTCTCTGTGGTTTTATTTGTCTCTTTTTCTGGAATTCTCATCACACATAAGTTCTTCCTCTTGGTGGTGTTCACAGAAATCTTAGGCTGTCTTCATTTTGTTTTGATCTTTTTTCCGAATGATCCCTTAACTAAGCAGTACTGAGAGATTTGTCTTTAATTCTGTCTTCCATTGATTCTATTCTATTCCTTTGCCCTTTCAATGTTTACCTATTTCTGAAATACTAATCTTCTGGATTTCTATTTCCTGTTTTTGTATTGTATTTTTCATTAATTTTGTCAGTTGATTTTTGTATTGTTTATCTAAATTATTCTAGAGTTTTTTCTGTGTTTTCCTCAATTTCATCAGTGTTTTCCTTGATATGTCTCTCAATTCCAAGACTGTAATTCTATACGGAAGCTGATTACCACATTTTTCTCATTTGGAGCAATTGGTGGGTCTGAACTGCCAACCTTTTGGTTAGTAGTCGAACGCTTAACCACTGAACCACTAAAGCTGTTAGCAGATACAAAAGTGGGTAAAATATATAGGGGGGAATTAAAAGCTGGTAATTAAAGAAATACCTCTTCAGTCTAAAAATACAAAATCAGAATTATTTCAAAACTTGCATTGTCTGTTAGGTGCCATCTAGGTGATTTCAACTCACAGTGACCTCAAGTGACAGAGCCTGTTGCTAGATGCAGTCAAGTTGGGTTTCTACTTATAGTAACTTTATGTAGAACGCAACAGTCAGATGAGTGGTAGATGCAACAAGCAGAACTACCAAAAACTAACTCACTCAAAAATAAAAGTCAAACGATCATTAAGTAGTTAGTACCTGTAACACACAGCAAAATGGGCATATGCAGCTACAATCCAGTTGTGATGGCCAGCTACTATTAGCACCTTTCGTGGATCCACAGGAAATCCTATTGATTTTAGAAAAAGGGACATTTTAATGCTCTGAAGCAAGGATCAGCAAACTACAGCCCACTGGTCAATTCTGACCCTCTGCCTAGTTTATAAATTTAAGTCTTACTGGAGTAGAACCACACTCCTTTTCTTACGTATTTTCCATAGCTACTTTCATGTATAGAGTTATGTCACTGTGACAGACATTCTTTGTTATCCACAAAATCTCTAACATTTAGTATATGGCTGTCTACTGCCACCTCGTTAAAATTCAGAGCAAACAAAAGGGAGATCACGTACACCGCACATAAAAATTGCAAGCCGAATGATACTTTTCAAGATATAAATGATAAATCTAGACTTAAAAAAAGATAAGGCAAAAATCACTTGTTTAAACAAAACTATTCAATATCCCCTATTTTTCTTTATCTATTTATATCATCAGTGCTTACCTAGCCTAACAGACTCTTCTCCAGTTCCAGAGAGAACAGGCTGGGTACCATTTCCCCGAGCTTCACCTTCTGCAGAATTTAGTCCATTTCTAGAATCAGCAGAGGATCTTGCTGTGTTGTTTATTTTACGACTAGGAATACCTATAAAGAGAGAATAAAACATTATTTCCAAGTTCACTTATTAACCATAAAAAAAATTTTTTTAAAAATCAAATTTTAATTATGGAATATAAAAGTATGAACTTCATAACAGCCAAAACATACCAACTAATATAGCATGCTACTACAAATAACTTATCATAAAAAATTTTAAATATTCAACAGATTTCTGATATTTACCATATTACTTATGACAATATATAAGATTAAAATCTATCATATTATGTTCCATTTAAACCTAGGGCTAAATCACTAAAATAAATCTGTTGTGAAATGAATTCTTTTATGCTGTCTTTTGCCTTGGTTCTTCTCCATGAAGCCTTGAGGATTTACCATTGATTAGTTCATAAGCACCAGGGTTACAGGTGAGGAGAGACAACTCAGGGACGCCCGAAGTAGCAAGCGGGAAGAACAGAAGAAAGGGGATTAAAAGCCAGGAAGCCAGAGAGAAGAGCAGTCAGCCGAAGGGATTAGGTGAGGAGACGTAACTCAGGCCCGCCCAGAGTACCAGGCCGGAAGGGCAGGAGAAAGGGGATAAAAAGCCAGGAACCCGGACAGAGGAGCAGTCAGCCCCAAGGACAACTCAGGGACGCACAAAACAGCAGGGCAGAAAAGCAGGAGAAAGGGGTTTAAAAGCCAGGAAGCCAGACAGAGGTACAGTCAGCTACAGGGACCCAGGTGGGGGTGATACGAGAGGTCTCCAACTGCAGGACAAACTTGTCTGTCAGTTTGTCCTACTGTGGTGACATGTAGACTTGAGTTTTGAGGCTGAGCCTCTGGTGTTTAAAACCCAGCAAGATGCACCTGGTGCACAGGTAACAGCCCAGCTTATAGACTGAGACAGACTAGGAAGAAGGAAGAGGCCATCCACTTCTCAAAGAACTGGCC